>NC_045612.1:106710798-107012817 GCF_009762305.2 Zalophus californianus | reverse complement strand
AGAAAGAAGGAAAGAGAGAGAGAGAAAGAGAGAAAGGAAGGAAGGAAGAGGGAAAGAAGGAAGGGAAGAAAGAAAGAAAAAGATCTCAAATCAACAACACAGCTTTACACCAAGAAACTAGAAAAAGATGAACCAACTAAATCTAAAATTACCAGATAAAAGGAAGTAATAAAGATTAGAGATAAGCAAAATAGAGAATATAAATATAATAGAAAAACTAAAGAAAGCCAGGAGTTGTTTTTTTTTCTCCAAAGATCAACAAAACTGACTAACTCTTAGCATAACAAAGAAGAGAAAAACGCAAATAACTAAAATTAAAAGGGGACATTATAACTGATACCACAGAAATATAAAGAATTAGAATAGTATGAAAAATTATATGCCAAAAAACTAGATAACCTAAAAGAAATGGAACAAATTCCTAGAAACATACAAACTACCAAGCCTGAATCATGAAAAAATGAAGTCTGAACAGATCTACAAATACTAAGGAAATTGAATCAGTAATCAAAATACTTAACAAAGAAAAGCTCAGGGCCATATGGCTTCATTGGAAAATTCCAGCAAATATTAAAGGAAGAATTAAGACTAATCTTTCTCGAACTCTTCCAAAAAATTAAAGAGAAGAGAAAACGCCTAAACTAATTCTATAAGGCTAGGATTACCCTGATACCAAAGACGGACAGACACAATAAGAAAAGAAAACCATAGACCAATACCCATGATGAATATTGATGTAAAAATCTTCAAGAAAAGAAGAAAAAACCTACCAAACCGAATTCGACAAAACATTAAGGATCATACACCATGATCAAGTGGGATTTATACCTGAGATGCAAAGATGGTTCAATGTATGAAACAATTAACACCACTTTATTCTGTTAATAAAGAAAAAAAAATGATCATCTCAATTGATGCTGAAAAATCATTTGACAAAATTCAACTCCTTTTCATGAGGAAAACTCTCAACAAGGTAGGAATAGAAGGAAACTACCTCAAAGTAATAAAAGCCATATATGGAGAGCACACAGCTAACATCATTGTCAATGCTCAAAGACTGAAAGCTTTTACTCTAGATCAGGAAAAAAGCAAGGATATTCACTTTCACCACATCTATTCAAAATAGTACTTGATGTCCTAGCCAGAACAATTATAAAAGAAAAAGAAATAGGGCGCCTGGGTGGCTCAGATGGTTAAGCGTCTGCCTTCGGCTCAGGTCATGATCCCGGGGTCCTGGGATCGAGTTCCGCATCGGGCTCCCTGATTTGTGGTGAGCCTGCTTCTCCCTCTGCTTCTCTCTCTCTCTCTCTCTCTCTCTGACTCTCATGAATAAATAAATAAAACATTTAAAAAAAAAAGAAATTATAAAAAAAAAAGAAAAAGAAATAAAAAGCATCAAACTTGGAAAAGAAGTAAAATTATCTCTGTTCACAGATGACATAGTCTTATATCTGGAAGGCCCTAAAGATACTACCAAAAAAACTGTTAAAACTAATAAATTTCAGCCAAGTTTCAGGATGCAAAGTCAGCACACAAAATTGGTTGCATTCTATACACTAACAATGAAATTGAGAAAATAAGAAAACAACAATCCAAAAAAGAAATTAAAAAAAACCAATTCTGTTTACAATAGCATCAAAAAGAATAAAATTCTTAGGAATAAATTTAACAGGGGCACCTGGGTGGCTCAGTCATTAAGCGTCTGCCTTCGGCTCAGGTCATGATCCCAGGGTCCGGGAATCAAGCCCCACATCGGGCTCCCTGTTTGGTGGGAAGACTGCTTCTCCCTCTCCCACTCCCCCTGCTTGTGTTCCCTCTCTTGCTGTCTCTCTCTGTCAAATAAATAAATAAAATCTTAAAAAAAAAAGGAATAAATTTAACCAATGAGGCAAAATATTTGTACACTGAAAACTACAAAACTTTGATAAAAGAAATCAAAGAACATAAAAATAAATGAGCAGATACCCCATATTTGTCAGTTATAAGACTTAATATTGTTAAAATCCATATTATACATATTACTCAAAGCAGTTTACATATTCAATGCAATCTGTATCAAAATGCCAATGGTACTTTTTTGCAAAAATTGTAAAAAAAAAAAAATCCTGAAATTAATATGGAATCTCAAAGGTCTCTGAAAAGTCAAAAAAATCCTGAGAAAGAAAAACAAAGTTGGAGGCCTCACACATCCTGATTTCAAAACATATTACAAAACTCCAATAATCAAATAAATGTTACACAAGCATACAGACAGACATTTAGACCCATGGAACAGAATGGAGACAAGAAATTAATCCTTGCATATATGGTCAAAAGATCTACCAGGTTGCTAGTACCACACAATGGAGAAAAGATGTTTTTTTCAACAAATGGTGGTGGAAAAACCAGATTTCCACATTCCAAAAAATGAAGTTAGACCCTTAACTTACACCATACGCAAAAATTAACTCAAAATGGATAAAAGACCTTAATGGAAGACCTAAAACTACAAAGTCCTTGGAAGAAAATACAGGGGAACAACTTTAGGATATTGAATTTGCTGATAATTTCTTAGATACAACACCAAAAGCACAGGCTACAAAAGCAAAAATAGACAAATGTCACTAAATCACACTTAAAAACTTTTGTGAATCAGAGGAAACAATCAGGAGAGTGGAAAAGCAACCTACAGAATGGGAGAAAATACTCGCTAATCATAGATCTGATCAGTGGTTTATATCCAGAATACATAAGAACTCCTACAACTCAACAACAACTAAGCAACTCATGATTAAAAAATGGGCAAAGAATTTGAATAAGCAATTCTAGGGTGCCTGGGTGGCTCAGTCGTTAGGCGTCTGCCTTCGGCTCAGGTCATGATCCCAGGGTCTTGGGACGGAGCCCCGCATGAGGCTCCCTGCTCCACAGGAAACCTATTTCTCACTCTCCCACTCCCTGTGCTTGTATTCCCTCTCTCTGTGTGTCTCTCTCTGTCAAATAAATAAATAATCTAAAAATAAATAAATAAATTCAATAAATAAATAAATAGAATTTGAATAAGTAATTCTCAAATGAAGATATATACGAGTAGACAACAAACATATGAAAAGATGCTCAACATCATTAATTGCAAGAGAAATGCAAATCAGAATCACAGTTAGGAGGGCCACTATAAAAAGAACAAGAAATAAAGGTTGACAAGGAAGCAGAGAAACTGCATCTTGTTGGTGGGAATGGAAAATGATGCAACCATTATGGGAAGACAGTACGGAGACTCCTCAAAATATTAAAAATAGAATTACCACATGATCTAGTGATTCTATTTTTTGTTAAATATATAAAAGAATTCAAAGCAGGATCTCAAGGAAATATTTGTACATCAATGTTCATTGCAGTATTATTCACAATAGCCAAGAGATGGAAGCAATACACATGTCCATCAAAAGATAAATGAAGGAAGACAGTGAGATATATACATAGATAGAATAGTATGCAACCTTAAAAAATAAGGAAATCCTACAACATCCTAAAAAATGGATGAACCCCCAAGGACATTATGCTAAGTTAAATAAGCCAGTCACAAAAAGACACTATGATCCTATTCACATCAAGTATCTAAAATAGTCAAAATCAGAGGTGTTTGACTGGCTCAGTTTGCAGTGCATGCAACTCTTGATCCCCAGGTCATGAGTTCAAGCCCCACATTGGGCTTAGAGCCTACTTCAGAAAACAAAACAAAACAAAAAGGAAAAAGAAATGCAAAAAAAAAAAAAAAAGTAGTCAAAATCATAGAACGAGAAAATTATTAAAAATGGTTGTCAAGAGCTGGAGGGAAGGGAAATTAGTATTTCATGAGGTTTAATGGGTATCGTGTTTCAGTTTTGCAAGACGAAAAAGTTTTAGGAATCTGTTGCACAACATTTCAAACATTTTTTAAGTGACACAGTCAAACTTGAAATGGGGAAGGGACAGGAGAAATCACCCCAACCCCACCTAGTGCATCTGACTGCTGCAAGATGGATACCATCAAGTTCCAAGACCTGAGGGAAAGAGGCCAGAAGGGACTCTCCTTATCAATCCCACAAGCTGTCAGGTGGCGGGGTGGAGGGGTGGGGAGAGAGAGGTGGAGCCATACCCACCCTCCCTGCCCTCCCCGCCCTCTTCTGCCAGGCACTCCCTTCCGCCAAGGGCCCATTGCCAATATACTTAACACTACTGAAATGTACATTTGAAAATGGTTAAGATGGTAAATATAATATTAAGTGTTTTTTTACCACAATAATAAAAAAATGTCCACAGCCTTTAAAAAAAGGTCAAAAGGGGGAAAAGAGCCTTGTAACACTTATAATGAAATAAAATTTTAATCTAGAATGCATGATGAACTCTTGCAAAAACAACAAGACATGCATACCCTAGAAAGCTAATAAAACTTTTCAGCAGACATTTCATAGACAGAAAACATGGCCAGTAAATATATGAAAATATGTTCAATTCTGTCAGTAATCAGGTAATGAAAACAAAAAGACACACACAGGATAAGACGTAATTTTATAAGACTGTAAAGCCTTCATAAAAGTTTGTGTAGTATCTTGCATTGCCAAAAATATTGTTCATCAGAAACTCTCACAAATTGGTATACACACTTTTAAAACTGAATATTCCAATTTTATACATCTATAATCTAGATAAATGTTTGCACATTTGCACAAAGGAAAAAGTAAACATCTTGATAGTACCATAGTTTGTAATAGCAGGCAATCTACAACAATCTGAATGATCATCACCAGAAGAATGGATAAATACATGGTGATACATTTATTGCACTGATTACTATGGGAAAATGAATGAGAAAAAATAACCAAACAAAATGAACGACTATCTTACTGAAATTAAAAGGAAGCTACAGAGGGGCGCCTGGGTGGCTCAGCAGCTGGACTCCTGACTCTTGATTTTGGCTCAGGTCATGATCTTGGGGGTCATGGAATCAAGCTCCTTGTTGCACTCCATGCTCAGCCTGGAGTCTGCTTCTCCCCCTCTCCCTGTGCCCCTACCCTGACTTGCATGCTCTCTCTCTCTCTAGGGTAAATAAATAAATCTTCAAAAAAAAAAAGTTATTTCTATAGAAAGCTATAGAAAAAGAATTATGAGACTCCATTTATATAAGGGTTAAAAATTTGCAAAATTAACAACACATTATAAAACTGTGAAATAAAACAAATAACCCATGGACAGTTTTGGATAGTAGTTAACTCCAGAGAATGGGAAAGATTCACAGTGGGATTTAAAAAATACTGATCATACTTACTGATATTGACCAGTGGGATTTCAAAAATATTTATCATGTTCACTTTCCTAAGCTGTATGGTAGAGACCAATCAATGTATCTATCTGGGTGTGTATAACATTTTTCTAAAATTGATCAATTTAATATATTTTCTAAATTGCATTAGTATATAGTGTACTACCACTGAGCATTCAGTGAACACCTGAGGGAAAATTGCTGGCAGATGAGTGTATAGTTGCTCTGGGGTTGGGGGACCTCCATGTTAGAATCTGTCTTATTGCCCAATATTAAAAGTTCTGTACAAATTCAGCTAGTATCTCCTCACCCTACAACTATGGTGGATTCCTCTTCTTTCTCTCTACGAAACATGAGAACAGCTGTGGGTCTCCTTTTTGCTAAGAAAGGTTTTTCACTCTGTCGAGCTTAGCTCATATAAGTTTTTCTGTGTCTTCAGTTTCTAGTTCTTAGGGTGAAGGCAACACTTTCTTTTGACTTTCTACATCCAAACTTGAATCAAAATGAAAATCTTTTCATTTTTAAGTTTTAAGCGTATAAAGCTTTATCCCTTAACAGTTAGATATTTAAGGGGCAAATACTTAAATATGTCCCATTTATACTTGCATTTGAAATCTCCCATTATGTTAAAATTGTCTGGATTTTTATTTCTACATTGATATTATATACATCACTTTCATCCCTTTGAGGAATTAGCTTTTATTTATTTAAGACCACAAAAAGTCTACTAAAAGATTATACCATTCTTACATTTTTTACATAGTGAAATGTATTTCTGTGTTCCTTTCTTTTATAATTTTTCTAGGTGTATATATAATTCTTTTTTTGGCTAACATTCTGACACTATTTCTTTCTTTTTTTTTTTAAGATTTTTATTTATTTATTTGAGAGAGAGAGAGAGAGCACAGAGGGAGAGGGAGAGGGAGCTGAGCAGAGAGCCCAATGCATGGCTGGATCCCAGGATCCTGAGATCATGACCTAAGCTGAAGGCAGATGCTTAACCAACTGAGTCACCCAGGCGCCCCATTCCGACACTACTTCTGAAAATTATTTTTTGTTATGCTCTCACATTTGAATGAATTTGACGTTCAATATTGCCTTCTTGATCTAAACATTTTCCTTTAGTTATTTTATAACATTTCATTTTTTGTGTGATTTTTGCTGTTGATAATTCTGATACAATGATTCAACCTTATTTTTCTGTAGGTTATTTTCTTTCCACCTAGTATCATTTAAAATTTGTATCTGTCATTGGTGTTCCACATTATAGTGTGTCTAGGTGTGTCTTTATTTCCCCTTAACTCTCTAGAAATACTGTAAATCTAGTTTTGATCCATTTTTCTTAAATCCTGGGGAATTTTTAGACACTAGTTCTTCAAACATTGGTTTTATATTTTGATTTTTTTTTTAAGTTACTCTCTAGATTTCATCAACACTGTTTTTTTTAAAGATTATTTATTATAGAGAGAGAGTGAGAGAGTGAGAGAGAGAGGGCGGAAGCTGGGAGGGGGCAGAGAAAGACGAAGAGGATCTCAAGCAGACTCCCTGCTGAACATGGAATCTCACGTGAGTCTTGATCCCAGGACCCTGAGATCATGACCTGAACAGAAAGCAAGAATCGGCCTGGCCACTTAAGCGACTGAGCCACCCAGGCTCCCCTTTACTTACTATTTAACTAACTATTGTATTCTTATTTCAAATACTGCCGATTTTATATCAAATGTTCCCACTTGGTTCTTACTGAAGTTTCATTGTTAATGATTTTTATTGCTTATATCATCTTCTAACTATTTAAGCATGCTTAAATGTTTGGTGCGTCTGTTCTGTTTCATATGATGTCTGTTGCTTGGATTGGTGCCTTTTTTTGAAAATGACTGTATTTTCGGTATCTAATATACTTGGTCTGTGAGCTCATGTGCCCCGGTAGTGTCAGCTCTTCTGCTTGCTATTGGAATAAAGTCAAAGTCAAGGTCTTGGACAGCTCCTAAGGGTGAATATTTCAAAAAGAGGCAGACTATCTGGAACCCCCAGAAGCACCGTATGTCACTCCCAACAGCTGCCACGCAACAAAATAACCCCTCTGGCCAGGCTTTCACTTAAAACTCTTCAGAAAAAGCAGGATGGGGGGAGATGGTCTCTGTTGGTTATAATCCACTGGCTTTTAGGCTTGGGGTGTGAGGGCATAGAGAATGAACTCCCGTAAGTTCCTGGTTAGTCCACATCTGTTATTTTGAACTCATCCTTGCAGGACTTTTGTTCTGCACTGCTATTTTCTACACCAGTGGTCTATTCTTTTGCTGCAGAATTCTTTGCTAAAGAGCTGATGGCTGTTGTTTCAAGGTAAAGGAGAGAGGCAAAACAGAACTGAACATATTCCTTCCATCATTTTCATTTATCTCTGTCTCAGGTTACTGTCTGCCCCAAGCTGCAGCACACCTGGTAAACACACACCATTTAAGGGAGCCTATGACTCCCCAGGCATTTCCCAACTTTGTGTGGTTGTTTTTGCTCAAATCAATGCTACCTTCTTATCTCTATAGTGTCCTCAGAGTTGATTTGGGGGATAACGTGTGGCAGACACACTCTAAGGTGAACCCCAATGAGTCCCACCCTTATACGATCCTCTCCTCTTTAATGCAGGGAGAATCTGTGACTTAATTTTAACCAATAGAATATGACAAAAATGATAGAGGGGTGCCTGGGTGGTTCAGTGGGTTAAGCGTCTGACCCTTGGTTTTGGCTCAGATCACGATCTAAGAATTGTGAGACTGAGCCCCGTGTCCAGCTCCATGCTCAGCACGGAGTCTGCTCAAGATTCTCTCTCCCTCTCCCTCCTCCCACTTGCTTGCTCTCTCTCTAAAATGAATAAATGACAAAAATTATAGGATGTTACTCCAATGATAATGTTTTGTTATGTTTAAATCTAATGAGATGAGAGAGAGAGAAAGAGAGAGGCAGAGAGAGAGAGAGAGAAACAGAGACATTCTCCTGGTGGAACATTTCTCCCTTGAAGGAACAAAGAGTCATGTTATGAACTGCCTATGAAAGGGGCCATGTGGCAGGGAACTGTGGTTGTCCACCAGCCAAAGCCAGTAGGCAGCCAGAAACCTCAGTCATATAGCCATAAGCAAATTAATTCTGTCAACAGCCTGAATAAGCTTGAAAGAAGATTCTTCTCTAGTCAAGCATCCAAGCAGATGCCAGCCGGCCAATATCTTGATTGCAGCCTGAGTAGAGGACCCTGCCAAACCATGTCCAGATTCTTGGCCAAAGAAACTGGAAGATAATAAATATGTGTTGCTTTAAGCCACTGTATCTGTGGTAATTTGTTATATAATAGCAGAAAACTAATACAGTAAGAAATAGCCTGAGCTGGTTCTAGAACTTGACAGGAACCAGAAGCTAGGGATGGGTGGGGAAGTAAAAAGTGTGTATACTTTGAATTATCTCACAATAAGGAGTGAGAATCATTTAGAAGGTAGGATTGCCAGAGTTAAATAAAGATCATGTACTGCTAATTTTTTAGGATCACAAATATTTTCAGATCTATTTTTTAAATTCAAGTGAATAGCTATGGTCTCTTATAGATTGTTAAGGAAGACTATCAATATTTCTTATGTTTTGCTGCTCCGTAGAATGTCAATAAAATGGATTAACTTCAATGTTATTCACTCTAATGTTTAAAAAATTAATACTCATTCTTTCAACAGGAAATATCCCCAACTGTCACATAAATTTATGATATGTGGAGAATCATAATTTTTATTGAAGTTTACTATCTTTAAAATAAAACTAATTTAACATTCATGAAGAAGTAATATATCAGCCTAAGAGAATCCCGTCATAGTTTATCAGAACTGATTACAATGTTGGCATTGTAGTTATTTTGCCCATATTTCTCTTTTAAAAAATATCCTTAGGAGAGGCTCACTTCAGTCTTTCAGGGTATACCTTACGAATGGGTGCAAAATGAGTGAATTAAAGTATATATGATCTTCACCTAGGTAATTTCCTGATAAATAGATAACAAAAATGAGATTTGCTCTTCCTGATAATTACCAATTTCCTGGAAAGCTTCAAAAATGTCGATTGTTTTTGTTTCATTAATACTCATTGATTATATCAAAGAATTTGTACTAATCAGAATATAATAAGTATCTGCTGAAAGCACAACATTTTCCTTCCTGATCAGACAGTCTCCACTGACTATTTCATATCCACCAATTCTATCATTTTTGCCTGTATCTTTCTGTTTGATTAACTAATTTTAAATATTGATGATGATAAAGTGTAAGGCACTGTTTATAACAAAAACTCCTCTTACAGTACTCTGCTACTTTGTCTTTTGCTTCAGAAAATTGTTACAAACCAACTTGTACACAAACCAACTTGTGCAGGCAAACAGTTTATTCATTTGGACAAACTGATATCCATTGGAAAAAACAGATTGTTCACATTAGCAAACAACTTACTTATCATACAAGAGTTGACTCATCAAGACTCATGTCAAGATGCTTGCCTAGGAGTGTTCATCACTCATAACTTGTAGCCAAACCTCGCAAATCTCTAATTTCCTGCCTTGGAAGACCCACAAACCACTTGATTTCACTTGATCTCCTGACACCCTATTCTAATATAATATTAAGACTCTGTCAAGGTAGTGTCCTCCTTTGCAGAGTATATTTAATTAAGTTTGTTTTCCTTGATTAACAGGTTTTCTGGTGGTTTCTTGGGAAATCAATAGTACCAAAGCCACTGAATCTGTACTTGGGTAGTGGGGTTGAATGAAATAGTCTGAGGACACTTTCATTATAATGATACATCAACATTTTCATATTGATGATTTAATGTCAATTCCCTTTGAGTCTATTTTTTAATGTGACCCATGATATATTCCATGAGATAATAGGGAATGAACACTAAGTAGGATAAAATATAGGTGAACAATAAAACCCAGTAATTTATCATGAAATAATAATATATCATAATATACGATAATATGATACTATATCTCTAATATATCTTTGCAAAAAAGAAAAAGATCACTCCTTTGGTTGATAAGATGTGCTATATGTTGCACTTAAGAACTTACAAGGACAAATACTAAGCTCCTTGAGTATATCAGTGATGTGTGTGTTTGTGTATGGGTGAGAGAGAGGTGCGTGTCTCGTGCACTTCTTACTAAGCATTTCAGATAGGTTTTTCCACTGGGTTGTAATTATTGTTTTTCATAATCAGTTTATCAAAACTGTGTTTTGCATATTTTATGTGATTTTCCTTTGTCATTATGAAAGAAACAAAATTACTTTATAAAAAAAACACTTGTGTTCCAGTAATTGCTCTTCATAATCAATTTATCACTTCTTGGCCACTGTAGTGGTAGTTCACTTTTCAGTTTATCCTTTTACTTATTCCAGTGTTAGTTGATGATCTGTGCGAGACACCAATACCCAAAGACATACCAATAATAATGACTTTAACTCAGACACTCAAAATGTTAAACAGATTGTAGCAACTCAGTGCTAACCTCAGAATTTCCTCCACTGAAGTAGCCAAAGGTGGCAATTCACATCTGGAATTGGTAGAATGATCTATAGTTCTATTAGAGTTTACATGACTAAAAGTAGGACTGCTTACAACTGTTGGAAGACCTGCACCCAGGACAGATTCCAGAAAGGAATGTAACATCTTTGAAGTCTTGAGGTATAGGCTAGGTAAAGAATCTCAGGTAAGATTATATTGATGTCATAACTCAAATTGTCCAACCAGCCTTGTGTTTCCTTTCCTAACTTTAGTCAAAGAATCAAAATGAAGTTTATTTCTCACTTCAGCAGTGATATTTTGACATATTACTCCAAATAATATGTAACTCCAAGAAACCCATTTCTGGTTGCTATGTTGAATAGATATTTTTGGGTTAAATGGCTCATGCCTATTTCCCTTTATCAAAATGTAACTAAATGCCATTATCACTACAGTTAATTTGCTATGCTTTCATTTTTACATCTTTGTGATATGCTACTTACATACCTGCTAACAACTACAAACATGAGCATAGTTTTGTAAATAAGTTTTGGGCAAATTGACAGGTGCTGTGTACTTGCTATACATATACAAAAATGTATAATGTTGTTATTGATTCTTATGGTCAGGTTATACAGCATTGTGACCCCATCCTCCACAAATTTTCTAAAAAAGTTTATACAGTTCTGTTATTGTACAAGAACAAACTAAGTCCAAAGTTAGTAGAAGGAAGAAAATAATAGAGCAGAAATAAATGAAATACAGACTAATCAGAATATAGAAAAGTTATTTTTCTTAAAAAAAGATAAAGATAGAGGCACCTGGGTGGCTGGCTCAGTTAGTTAAGTGTCTGACTCTTGGTTTCACCTCAGGTCATGATCTCCTGGTCATGGGATTGAGCCCCCCATGCGGCTCTGTGCTCAGTGTGGAGTCTGCTGCAGATTCTTTCTCCCTCTCCCTCCCTCTCTGCCCCTCCTCTCTCTTTCTCTCTCTCAAGTAAATGAATAAAATCTTGAGAGAGAGAGAGAGCAAGAGCAGGAGCGCACAAGCAGGGAGAGCGGCAGAGGGAGAGGGAGAAGCAGGCTCGCCACCAAGCAGGGAGCCTGACACAGGGTTCAATCCCAGGACCCTGGGATCATGACCTGAGCCCAAGGCAGACGCTTAAGCGACTGAGCCATCCAGGTGCCCCATAAATAAGATCTTTTTAAAAAAAGATAAAGATAATAAAATTTTAGTTACACTAACTGATTTTAAAAAAGACTCAAATCGGGCGCCTGGGTGGCTCAGTTGGTTAAGCGACTGCCTTCGGCTCAGGTCATGATCCTGGAGTCCCGGGATCGAGTCCCACATCGGGCTCCCTGCTCGGCGGGGAGTCTGCTTCTCCCTCTGACCCTCTTCCCTCTCGTGCTCTCTGTCTCTCATTCTCTCTCTCTCAAATAAATAAATAAAATCTTTAAAAAAAAAAGACTCAAATAACCGAATTATAAATAAAAGGGGAGGCATTATAATTGAAACCACAGAAATACAAAGGATCATAAGAAGCTACTATGAACACATATATTCCAACAAATTGCATAACCCAGAAGAAATAGACAAATTTCTAAAAACATAAATCCTACCAAAACTGTTACAAGTCTTAACAAAGAATTAAGACTAAGGAAATGGAAACAATAATTCAAAATCTTCCAACCAAAAAAATCCCAGGACCAGATGGATTCTACCAGACACTTAAAGAAGAATTAACACTACTCCTTCTGAAATTTTTCCAAAAAAAACTTCAAGAGGAGGGAACACTCCCACACTCATTCTGTGAGGTCAGCATTACCTTGATACCAAATCTAGATAATGACACTACAAGAAAACTATAGGTCAATATTCCTGATAAGTATAGATGCAAAAATTCTCAAGAAAATTCTAGCAAAACACATGCAATACCACATAAAAGGATCATACAGCATGATCAAGTAGGATTGATTTCTGGGAATTAAGGCTAGTTCAACCCACTCAAATCAATGAACATGATACCCCATGTTAACAGAATGATGAAGAAAAACATACGATCCTTTCAATAAATGCAGAAAGAGCATTTGAAAAATTCAACACCCTTACATGGAATGCTCTCATCAAATTGGGTATAGAAGGAAAATGCTTCAACATAATAAAAGCTATACATGACAAACTCACAGCCAACATCATACTCAACAATGAAAAATGAAAAAGTTTTCCTCTAAAATCAGGAACAAAACAATAGTACTCAGGCTCATCACTCTAATTCAACATAGTACTGGAAATCCTAGCCATACCAACTAGGCAAGAGAAAGAAACAAAAAGCATCCAATTTGGAAAGGAAGAAGTAAAACAGTCTCTGTGTGCAGATGACACAATTTTATATTAAAAACCCTAAAGACTCTATCAAAAACTGTTAGAATAGGTAAATGAATTCCATAAAGTCACAGGATACAAAACCAATGTACAAAAATCACTTGCATTTCTATGAACTAACAACAAGATATGTGAAAGAGAAATAAAGAAAATTATCCCACATATACAACAGCATGAAAAACAATAAAATACTTAGGAATAAATTTAACCAAGGAGCTCAAAGATCTGTACTCTGAAACCTATAAGATATTGATAGAAGAAATCAAAGAAGACACAAATAAGTGGAAAGGCATCTCATATTCATGGGTTGAAAGAACTAATTTTGTTAAAATGTCAATTCTACCAAACAGCATCTATAAATTCAATGCAATTTCTATCAAAATTCCAGTTGCATTTTTCACAGAAATAAAAAAAATCCTTATTTTATTTTTTAATTTGTTTTTTTAATTTTTTTACTGTTATGTTAATCACCATACATTACATCATTAGTTTTTGATGTAAAATCCTTATTTTCTAATGGAACCTCAAAAGATCCCGAATACCCAAAGCAATCTTGAGAAAAAAGAACAAAACTGAAGACATCATACTACATGATTTCAAACTACACTACAAAAGTTTAGTAATAAAAAAACAGTGGTACTGGCATAAAAACAGGCACATGGGCCAACAGAATAGAATAGAGAGCCGAGAAATAAAAGCATGCATATATGGTTAACTAATATTTGGCAAAGAAACCAAGAATACTCAATGGAAAAAAGAGTCTTTTTATTAAACAGTGCTGGGAAATCTAGATATTCATATACAAAAGAATGAAATTGGACCCCTCTCTTACACTACTCACAAAAGTTAACTTGAAATGGATTAAAGACTTAAAGACTTAAAACTGTAAAAGTCTGAGAAGAAAATTTCAGAGAAAGTTACCTGACATTGGTCTTGGGAATGATTTTTTTTGGATATGACACTGAAAGCACAAGCAATAAAAGCAAAAATAATCAAGTGGACTATATCAAACTTAAAAAGCTTCTACACAAAGTAGAAAAATAATCAACACAATGAAAAGACAGCCTATGGTGGGAGAAAATATTTGCACACCATATATCAGATAAAGGATTAATATACAAAATATATAAGAAACTCATATAACTCAACAGCAAGGAACAACCCAATTAATAAATGGACAGAGGAATGGAATAGACATTTTTCCAAAGAAGACCTACAAATGGCCAACAGACACATGAAAAGATGCTCAACATCACTCATTATCAGGGATATGCAAATCAAATCCACAGTGAGATATCACCTCACACCTGTTGGAATGGCTACCATTAAAAACATAAAGGATGACGATGGTGAGGATGTGGAGAAAAGGGAACCTTTGTTCACTGTTGGTGGGAAAGTTAACTGGTACTGCCATTATGGAACACAGTAGAGAGGTTCCTCAAAAAATTCAAAATAAAAATACCCTATGACCCAGCAATCCCACACCTGTGTATATATTCAAAGGAATTTAAATCACTCTTTCAAAGAGGTATCTGTACCTTCATATTCATTGCAGCCTTACTCACAATAGCTGTAAAAGCAATCTAAGTTACCTTCAACAGATGAATGGGTAAAGAAAATGTTGGGATGCATGGGAAGCATCTACCTTCGGCTCAGGTCATGATTCCAGGGCCCTGGGATTGAGTCCCACATCCCTCTGCGTGCTGCTCCCCCTGCTTGTGCTCTCTCTCTCTCTCTCTCTCTCTCTGACAAATAAATAAATGAAATTTAAAAAAAAAGAAAGGAAATATTGTGTATATATACACAAAGGAATATTGTTCAGCTTAAAAAGGGAAATCCTGCTACTGGTGACAACATGGAAGGACTTTGAGGGTATTATGCTAGCTGAAATAAGTCAGACAGAGAAAGACAAATACACATATGTGGGATCTATAAATAACTCCATCAAACTTATAGAAACAGAAAGTAAAATGGTGATTGTCAGGTGCTAGGGGATGGGGGAAATGGGGAGATGTTGGTCAAAGGGTACAAACTTTCAATTATGAGATGAGTATGTTCTGGGGATCTAATGTATAGCATGATGACTACAGTGTATTATATACTTGAAAGTTGCTAAAGGGGTAGATCTTGTATGTTCTCATCACATAAAAAATTTTTAATTACATGAGGTGCTGGATATTCTAACTAACTGTAATTTGGCAATCATTTCACGATATAAAGGCATATCAAATCACCATGCTGGGCGCCTGGGTGGCTCAGTTGGTTAAGCGACTGCCTTCGGCTCAGGTCATGATCCTGGAGTCCCGGGATCGAGTCCCACACATCGGGCTCCCTGCTCAGCGGGGAGTCGGCTTCTCCCTCTGACCCGCCTCACTCTCATGTGCTGTTTCTCCCATTCTCTCTCTTTCAAATAAATAAATAAATAAATAAATCTTTAAAAAAAATCACCATACTATACACCTTAAACTTACATAATATGTTAATGGTATTTCAATAACAGTAGAGAAAAACAAGCCCCTCTCCTAGCACTCATGAATTGACACTGTTAAGAAATATTTTATAATGAAAAGAAATATGTGGACTTTTAAAAAATATTGAATGATTGTTGTTATAATTATTCAATGTATTTCAAAAGGTACTTAGCTAGACTTATTTCTGCTCAGGGATACTTTCCAATATGTCAAAACAGAGACATGAGGGTGACAAGAAGGCAAAACCATTTAATATTATAATTAAATTAAAGGACTGCTGCCTTCTGAAACTCTTCCTGAGAATAAGAAAAATAAAACCCTAATGTGTTTAAATAAAAGTCATTTCTGGACCTTGTTACCAGTACCTGAATATAATCCCAATTGCTACAGTTTTAAAAGTCTTTTTCAATTCAAAATAATTGTGTGTTGGAGGCAGTAACTGATTTAATGTCTTGAGGCAGAAAAAGAATGAATAATGGATTAGAAGACCTTATTTCCAGAACGGAAAGATATCTTCAAAATAGATCTACAGCAGAGTTAAAAGATCAAACCTGTGCCCTAAAAACACTCTCACTAGCCAAGTTGTAAAACACTGAAAAATCAAAAAGAAAAAATTACAATTATTTAGAACTTGTTTTATCTGTGAAAAATCTTTGAGTAGATAATGATACTAGTAAATGTAAAAGTTATTTTAAAATGTACAAAAGTTAATTATAAATATACAAGAAGATGACTAACAATATGCTTAATACAATGGCAACCTGTTGGGAATTTGTTATTTTTTTGTTTTCTTTTTAATTATGGGTTGCTACACAGATTTGTATTTCCTTTAATCACAGGACACTGGCTACAAGGAACTGTAGGAAAATCTACATAATTCCTGGAAGTTAGGTACTGCACAAAATCAGGAGGAGTAATCAGCACTGGTGTTCACACACAGTGACCTGACACATGAGAGTACAACAATTAGATACAAGATGATAAATTAGCTAAACATCCAGATTCAAGAACTGATCACACAGACAAAATGCACAATTTTCTTGGAGTGTATACAGATAAACTAGTATCTAATAATAAACTTCTATAAGGTATTATGAAATAACTTTTAAATTGAGGAAAATATGCCCAGATCAAAACTTGATGGAAATGTGAGTAGAGAGAAACACCATGACCTGAGATCAGGCATGGATTTGCAAATTCCAATTGAATTAGCGATGAATCTTAACTCCATAGTGGGACCCAGCCAGTAAATTTTGGCTAAGGCTTAAACCCCATTCAAAGATGAAATAAAAACCTGCAAAAGAGCAATCTGACACAGTAGTTTTTCTTTGGTATCTGAGTATTTTCTGTACCCTCAGGAAGAATTGGACATGTATAAAGTTAATAAAGAAATAGAACAAATCTTCAATGTTGATATTTAATATTAGATTAACTGTATATGTAAAATAACTTTTATTATCATAGTAATAATCTGTATATTGTGAAGGTACTGGAAGGAATTGAGGACCTTTGATATATTGGACTTAACATCATACAGATACATTTAAAAGCATTTCACTAAGTTCGCAATCAACATTTAAATGTCTAGCAATACCTAGTGTATTTTATTTATTTTAATGACATTATTGATGAAAGAATATTTAAATATTTTTTTAAATTGATTCATGGAATTATAACACTACTAAGTATCAGAAAAGTGGTAGTAAATACTCTTCTCCATACACAAATCTCCTTCTGTCAGTAACATTTTTCCTACAACACTCTTGTAACGTTCATAATGTTCTCTAAAGGCTAAACTCCATAACAAGTGATTACTTCCAAGACAGTTTGCACAAAAAAATCTTAGTAGCCATTCACATTCAAATTTGAATAATTATGATGAAACCAGCATGCACTGTACAAATAACACACACACAAATACACTCAACAAAGGATGTATAACAAAAGAAAAACTATACGATGAAAAAAAGCATCCCAACAAGTAATTTTTTATCACCTTAAAGAAATTAGTGACAAGGTTTTTTGCCCCCCTAAAAACAACACACAACCGTGTAATGTTCCATGTAAAGGTTTTAAAGAACATAATAGATGTCAATAGAGAAAAGGAAATAAATTGTGAGTTGCTAGAGCTCTGGAAAGTCAAAGAAGAAAAAAATTTTCAGAGATTACAGACATACTAGAATTAACACAAATGAACAGGCATCTGAAAACATAATGAAGAACATGGCTAACAGGATTGAGATTATTACCAAAACAAAACTGAAAAGATCAGACCTGAAAATTAATCAGGGACTACAGGAATGATAAATATGGAATAAAAAGAAAACATAAAAAGTATTTAAATGTAAAACAGAAGAAGCCATCACTTAAATAAAGATTTCAGTGTGTACACCAAAAGGGTACATTGTTTCTAGAAACACTGAAATGAAAGGCTGAATGCCAAAGTATATGGTAGCAAAATACTGAATATTAAATATATTAAAACGATATAAATGAATACTGGTAGAGGCAAAACAAATCACACACAATGTCTCCTACAAATCAACATTCAACTCAAGAAGATTATGCATCAAAGGTATCCCACTATGAGAGAAAGACTTTTTCAAGAATTCCATACTCAGTCAACTCTTTCAAGTGAAAAGACAATAGAAAATATCCTAAAGCATGTAACATCCAGAAAATAAAACTTCCTTCTTATAAATCAAACTCACAAACAAAAACTATTTGATTATAAAATATAACTAGCTGGTTGTGTGACTTAAAGAAATCAGGAATGACACAGAGAGAGTAAACCTGGTGACGAAAAATAAATCATTTTGAAGTTAAGAATTGATGCTATTTCAAGTTTAGAGTTAGAGTGTATAAATGTTACAAAGCTTGACAATAACAAAAGTATTACAAGTGAGAAAGCTCAGGATGGTGAAGGGAAAGTTGGAATAATTAAGTGGTTGAGGGCTCATTTTCTCAAATTTCCCAAACGTGTCAAAATGTATCACATAGATTTGAAACATGAACATGTATTAAAACCAAAATGGTGCCAAATTCTTAATGCTTTTGAAAATCTAAACTTTTTTAAAAAAAGATTTTATTTATTTATTTGAGAGGGAGAGTGAGCAAGAGAGAGAGAGAGCATGAGCTGGGGGAGGAGCAGAGGGAGGGGGAGAAGTAGACTCCCCGCTGAGCAGGGAGCCTGATGCCCTGCGGGACTTCATCCTGGGACTCCAGGATCATGACCTGGGCTGAAGGCAGGTGCTTAACTGACTGAGCCACCCAGGTGCTCTGAAAAATCTAAATTTTCTTAAAGATTTTTAAGTTATTTCTGTGCCCAAGTGGGGCTTGAACTCACAACCCCAAGATGAAGAGTCACGTGCTCTACCAATTGAGCCAGCCAGGTGCCCCAAAAATCTAACTGTTAGTTAATTATATCATGTAGATTTTTATAATAAACATTTATCTGAAGCTCTGTTATTCTGTTTCCATTCAGTTTATTTTCTTTTATTTTTTGTTTTCATAAAAATTTCATAAAACCTTGTAATTTTAAAAGAACACATATAGAGAGTACACTTACTGTAATGAGCACTGAGTAATGTATAGAATTGTTGAATCACTATATTGTACGCCTGAAACTAAAATTGCACTGTATGCTAATTATACTGGAATTAAAAATAAATAAATAAAAATTAAGGAAAAAAGAGTACATATAGTAAGATTCTCTTTTTCTAAAATTGTCAGAATTTTTGAGTATAGTCGACCCTTGAACAATCCAGGTTTGAACTGCTTGGGTCCACTTGTATGTGGATTTTTTTTCAATATATACAGTACAGTACTATAAATGTATTTTCTCTTCTGATTTTCTTAATAACATTTTCTTTAGTTTATTGTAATACAGTATATAATACATATAACATATAAAATATGTTAATCAAGTGTTTATGTTATCCATAAGGCTTCCAGTCAACAGGCTATTAGCAGTTCTGTTTTTGGGGAGTCAAAAGCGAGACATGGATTTTCGACCATGCAGGGGGCCAGTGCCCCTAACTTTTGTGTTGTTCAAGGGTCAACTGTAGTTGAATTTTTATAAATGAGCATGTTTCAATTTCTAACAAACCATAATATCATTATCTTTTATTAAAGGTAAATTAAAACATTTACATTTAGAGATATCTTATAAGTACTACTAGATACCTACAACACACAAATAAAATGACAGGGTTGGACATGGCTAATCATTGTGTATCATTTGTAATTTAGAAGCTTGCATTAGAAATCACAATGCATTTGCAAAGACCTCTCCAATCTTCCTCATTCTTTCATGCTGTATTCACAGAGATCAGACCTAACTGATTCTTAAGGAACAAGTGAGCAGTTGTGCCCTGCAACTGACAAACTTCCAATTAAGGAAGTCCAATTAAAAGCTCATTTCTGTAATTGAGCAGAGATGTAATCAAGCTTAAAGAGAAGCAGAACAAGATACATGCAGTTTACTTAGGGGAATGGGCATAGCGATTCTGAACTGTAATAATTTTAAAATAATGTCTATGGTTCCACAAAGTACATTAAATTTCTCCTTTATTCTATTCAAGATCAATAGCTAGAATAGACCCACCATGCCAGTATATTGAGAACAACTAAAATTCAAAATATGAATGAGGTTTGGAAGCATGCAGGTTTATAGCCAAAAGAATCCTTTAAGTTCCTTGTTTTGAAAATGGTTATAAAACATGTATGCACAGGAAAGGTATATATTATCTTCATGCTTCACAGGTTAGGACATCCAAATCCTAAAGCAATTGTAGAATTTTCTAGAACTCCTTAGTGAGATTATATCTAAATGAAATCACTGTTAATGTTTAATTTCATTGGATTCTACCTCTGTGACTAAACTTACCTTTCAATTTTTTCAAAAACTGGCCTGATGTTGACAGAAATTATAATATGCTTACTGCAGCATATGTATAACACCAAGTAATATTCTGCATATTATTCTACTTCTTATAAACTTTTCTATGGCTTTCTTTCTTTTTTAGATTTTTATTTATTTATTTATTTGACAGAGAGAGACACAGCGAGAGAGGGAACACAAGCAGGGGGAGTGGGAGAGGGAGAAGCAGGCTTCCCGCAGAGCAGGGAGCCCGATGTGGGGCTCGATCCCAGGACCCTGGGATCATGACCTGAGCCGAAGGCAGATGCTTAATGACTGAGCCACCCAGGCGCCCCTAAACTTTTCAATAAAAAAGCTCATATTGTCTTTCTCGTAAAGACTTGAAACATTTATCCAAACTAAAATAATCAAGAAATAGAATCTATCAAGCTTATTTTGTTTTACAATATTATTGTACCACCTTATACAACCAAGAATAAAAAATTAAAATGATATATTATAACTTTCAAATGCAAACTGACTCCTTAAGGAAATGTTTTAAATTATTGCATGTTAACTTTAAAAAGAGCATTTTTCAAACCGCTGATGTTTATAAATAATCAAAATACTTCAATTACTTTTTGTTGGGGAAAGGAGTTCAAAATTTGTAGGAAAAAAAATGTATTCCTTCCTTTCCCTAATCCTGAAAATAGCTATTTGTATATCTAGTCCACTTAGAAAAATCAGTAGAAGGTAATACTTCAGTAATGCTGGTTTAAAACTTCCTAAAAACTCTCAAAATAAAAGTCACATTCTCTGTCATCTAACCTTATAATTAATCTTCACCTTCAACTCAGGGCATGAGATTATATAGACATTTGTCCTATTTTCTTTATCTCTAGTGCTATAAAATATTTTTAAATTATATCTCTTATTTGTCATATTTCCATTCTGAAATGCTTAATTAAATTTCCACAGATGAACTTAAATTACTTCAATGACACTACAAAATAATGAGAATTAGTAAAGTGCAAAATAGAAATAGTTTCTCTGCTCTTTCACTAAAATCTTTAGGGCTCAGTGTTGAAAGCTTTATAAAATCTATGCTCTTGAAAAAAAGAAAATTCCAAAAGGAGATTGTGGAATTCTAAATAATTTCTATTCTTAATTACTTGTGACATAGTCAAATGGTAAAGACATACATCTTACCAGAAATGTCTGAGAAGCATAATTTTGTTTCTATTTTTATAAATGTGAAAGCAACTAGGGGAGGAGAAAAGAACAGGTGACTTTAGATCAAATAAGTTCAAGAGTATAGTGAATAAATGGAAAATAATAAATATATTGGTTTTTTTCCCACTGATTTCTCTATAGATTTATTTATTTTTAATTTTTAAAATTTTTTTATTAGACACAAAGAGAGTACAAGCAGGGGGAGCAGCAGAGGGAGAAGGAGAAGCAGGCTCCCTGCTGAGCAGGGAGCCCGATGTGGGGTTCGATCCCAGGACCCCAGGATCATGACTAGAGCCGAAGGCAGACGCTTAACCATCTGAGCCACCCAGGCACCCCTCTCCATACATTTATTTATAGAATAAAAAATTAAGGTTCAAAATTTTCATAAGAGTTCACAATACAGTGGGCAAACAACAAATATATATTGCATGAAGTAATGAACACAAAGCCAGTGGAATTAAGGAATTTTAGTTGTATAAGAATATTCACACAGCATAATCTCTTGGGTAAACTACACACTCAGTATGTCATCACATATTTTCAGCCTAGATGATTATCCTTAAGGAGGTTTTCCATTTGCCATTTCAATATTCTCAACCCCTGTTCCACCTCCTTTATTCCATATTCTTAAAGATCCTGGCCTTAAAATAACTCTCAATTCTTGGTTCAAGCTTCATCTCAATAAACAATTGGTCTTTCTTAACTACACTGTTGCTTCGCTTTAGCTCAATGTAAAATCTTTCCAAATTAACTTTTTTTTTTAAAGCACAGTATATTTTATTTTATTTTTTTTAAAGATTTTATTTATTTATTTGAGAGAGAGAGAATGAGAGATAGCACGAGAGGGAAGAGAGTCAGAGGGAGAAGCAGACTCCCTGCTGAGCAGGGAGCCCGATGTGGGACTCGATCCCAGGACTCCAGGATCATGACCTGAGCCGAAGGCAGTCTCTTAACCAACTGAGCCACCCAGGCGCCCCCAAATTAACTTTTTAACACATACTGCCCCTAAGAGTCACTTCGCAACACAGTTTGACCCACCTTTTGGGTGCACACTGGTTTTATATATAATATAATATAATATAATATAATATAATATAATATAATATAATATAATATAATATAATATAATATAATATAATATGTAATCAAAATGTTAACCAAAGATCATTTTTAAAAAATAGTTTCATTTATTTATTTGGGAGGAGGTGAAGGGGCAAAGGGAGAGAGAGAGAATCTTAAGCAGACTCCATGCTAAGTGTGGAGTCTAAAGCAGGGCTTGATCTCATGATCCTGAGATCATCACCTGCGCTGAAACCAAGAGTCAGATGCCTAACTGACTGCATCACTGTGGCACCCGCCAAGGATCATTTTTTTAAAAATTCAGATAGTACTCCTCTCACTTTGATTGTAAAAGCAATAGCACATATAATACATTTTAGCAAGATGTCATCAAATAAAAAATTTTAGTAATTTTCAATTTTACTAAAATAAAGAGTGGCACTGTAACAGAAAAACTTGTACAGGGCGACTATGCTTTAAATTTTTTTTTCAATTTCTGGCGTATTTTCTTGTTTGTAATGCATTCCTTCACAAAAATTGCTTGTAAGAGGAATATCTGCTTTATATGTTAATTCTCACATATATCTGAATATCTGTTTAGTTTATAAAATGAAGGTCTCTCAATTCCTTGACTGTTGTTTAACTTCAAATGATATTTAAATTAAGTAGCTAATGGAATATGTTTTTTAATCCAGCTATCATGTTGTGATGAACAGAGAGAGGAGACACATAGCTTCTCTTCCAGTAAGGACTTGTTGCCCCAGTTACTTTCAGCCCTTTCAAGTATCTCACCCAAAGCCATGCCTATCTCTGGCAGCCCAGATCCAATGACTGTTCAAGATGGGGTATAAAGACCTAGCTTTTCTATGAGGGACAATTCTAAAGGACCTGTCTAATTCCAGAACATCCCCCATGGGATGGGCTGAGACTGTTGATGGGCTTGCCTCAAAAGTGGACTTCCCCCTCTTTCCACTTCTGCTTTCTTCTCCCTTCCAGAAGTTTGAGCCCAGGGGCACTCCAGCATAAAAAACCTACAAAGTAAAAGCTGTCTCAGAGTCGGCTTCCAGGAAACCCAACCTATGATCCATCTCTTCATAATTTTCTACCATAGGGGAGCAAATCTTGCCACCCCAAGATATGGATCCTTGGCATATTGATTATTTGGGGTTGATTATTAAATGTAAAACTTCAGACACAAGAGAAGCTCTGAAAAACAAGTAGGAGTTACCCTTTTGTGAGATATTTACAAGTATAAGGGAAATCATCCTTTGTAAGCATTTCTCCTTACATCCTTCAGGAAGAAGGGTATGACTCTTAAACCTCTGGAAACTGTTATCAATGGAGAAGGTAAAGACTTAAATCTGCAATAATAACTTTACTTTTGTTTACTTGGCTTTTCCTAGTAACCTCCCATAACTGACTCCTTACCCTCAACCTTCTCTTTTATCTTTAGTTGAAGACTATATTTAAGGTGATGGCTTCAGCCATTTCAAGAAGTTTACTCAGTTTTCCCGGGTGTGTCCCATGTATAAAGGAGGTATACATGTTTTCAATTTTGTTTGATTTTCTCATGTTAATCTGCCACAGGTCAATTTAATTCTTAGACCAGCCACAAGAATCTTCAAGGATAAAGAAAAACTTTTCTTCCTCAACACTGTACAAGTAAATAACTTGTTTTTAAAATCCACCACATTTCAGTGGAGTACCTATAAGTAATTGTATAGGCATTTTTAAATGTCATAGAACTTCTCCACACTCAAAAAGGCAGATATTTTCTAAAAATATCGTGAGTAAAGACTTCAACTAATGTATTATGTGAAAAATTGTCAAATTGCTCTGATTAGGATACTATGTAATAATGTAGTGGAAATGCTTTTTAAAAACTAGTGCATTAACCTATAATAAATGGATAATTAAGGAACATCTACTCTGTAGTTCACTAGTGACTCAGACAAAAATTGAGGGATTGTAGGTTGTGTGAATTGAAATGAAGAGTTTGAAATATATAACCCAAGCAACTATCATATATTTAATTATGGTTGTGTTTACTCTTTGCAAAGTTGGTTATTAAGAAATTATATATATTTATTTTTTCCAAGACAAATTTCTTGCCAAAATATTTAGAACTCCTTGCTATACAGCAGAAAACTTTTAACTTTTAAAGGAAATAAACTTTCACAGTAAGCTCTTCCCATAAACGATGGTAACTTCTGGTTACCAGTCTAACATATAAAGAGCTTGGAAGTCAGAAACTCCTATCCTCACAAAAAGCTGAACAGACCAAAAATCAACAACTTATCTGAGCTCCATTAGAGAACTGAGGTAACAAGGCAATGCACCAGTGCAAAAACTAGAGAAAGAGATGAATACAGAGAATCAGCACTTACCAGGAGCAGAAGGTACAGCTAGAGATCGGTACAAACACTTAAAGTTAAATAATTAATTGTTGTAGACTGAATGTAAATTAATTTAGGATAAAAAGTCCTGCAGCCCATCCTTAGGGAGGGCTCCACCCTTTTACCAATAGGTATTCAATTTTGCCACCAGGTTTTCTGGGTGAAAATCTGAGAAAAATCTCATGCATCCATCAGGGGGAAGGGAAAAGTAACCATTTTGAAATAAACCTAGAGGGTCTTTTTCATTAACAAGATTGCCCTCAAAGGAAATTACTTTACCAGAATCTAACCAATGTGGATTTTAAGAAAGCCTAACTGAGATGGGTGAAGAGAAATATCCAACTCCAGGCCCATCGAGCCTTCCATGTGAGGGAAAGGAAAAACCCAAATCCAGCCCATTCCAGGCATCTTGTAAAAAATTCTGAGAAGCACTTGAGAAGGTCACAGTCCAGTGCCACAGACTCATTAAAATACTGAGACCTAATCATAGGAATATAGAACACTTCCCTTCTGCTCCCTACTAAGCACCATATCAACAGGGCTCCTGAATAATAACGAGGCATTGCAGCTAAGAAAAAATTCCAAGGCTCAGATTCTATTTAAGGAGTCTTTAGGGAAACCTAAATCCAGCAAGGGTGACAAAAACAACACCAGGAGAAATTTTAGCCTCTGACACCAACACTATAGCAAACAGTGAATATAGCCTAACATGTAGTCAGAAAAACCTAAAACCTCATACAAAAGATCTATTTACCTCTGTTCCATTTATCTAACATACCATGAAAGGTACTAAGCATGGCAAAAGGCAAAAACCACAGTCTGAAGAAACAAACCAAGCATCAGAACCAGACTCAGATATAGCAGAGACATTGGAATCATTAGACTGGGAATTTAAAATAACTAAGATAAATATACTAAAAGCTCTAATGAAAAAAATTGGATGACATGCAAGATCAGATGAGCAATGTAAACAGACAGATGGAAACTCTAAGAATCAAAAGGAAATACTAGAAATGCAACTGGACACAGGTGAAGAAAGAAACAATAAGCTTGAGGAGAAGTCAATTTTCCAAAACTGAAAAGCAAAGAGAAAAAAAAAAAAGAAAAATAAAAAAGAACAGATATCCAAGAACTGTGGGACAGTTACAAAAAGTGTAACATACCTGGAATGGAAATACCCAAAGAAGGAGAAAGAGAAAGGAACAGAGTTTCTGTTTGGGATAATGAAAAAAAATTTGAAATAGATGTGTAATATAATTAACGCCACCAAATTATACACTTACAATGGTAAAAATGGCCAACTTTACATATTTTTCTACAATTATGAAAAAGAGTGAAGGGAAAAATAAAGGCTTTTATTTTTCATTTTCATTTTATATTTCATTTCATTTTTCAAAACAAACATAAATTGAGAGATAACTTGCTGCCAGTAAACCTGCCTTGCAAGAAATGTTTAAAGAAGTTTATGAGAGGGAAGGAAAATTGTATAGGTTAGAGACTTAACTACATGATGAAGGGAAGAGCATTAGAGAGGGATTAAATGGAAATAAAGTAAATTATTTTTTGCTTTTCTTATTTTTAATTGACCTAACAGATAACAGTTTACTTAAAATAAATAATGGTAACAATGTATTCAATGCCTATATGTTACAGAAAAGTGGAATGAATGATAGCAGTTTTATTAGAATGAGAAAGGAAATGGGAACATTTTGTTATGATAGTTATATAATTCTATAATAGATAGTACCCACACTAACAGTGAAGTGCTATAGTTATTTGAAAATAGATTAGTAGCATAAGTACAGTAGTCATAAATGTCTATTGCCAACTCTAGGGCAAACACTAAATTTTAAAAAATATGGTAAAGAGAGAAATCTAAATCATATAAAATGTTCAATTAAAGCCAGAGAAAGCAGAAAAAGAGGGGAAAGCAAACAAACAAAAAACAAACAAAAACCCCACCAAAAAAAAAAAAAAGACAAAGAAAAAAGGCAACAAATACAAAACAGTTAAAATGTGGTCAATATTAATCCAAGTATATCCGTAATTAGTTTAAAATATGAATGGTCTAAATACACCAATTAAATGACACCAACTGTCTGAGAGGATAAAAATACAAGACTCAAGTATATATTGTTCACAAGGAAACTAATTTAATTGCAAAGACACAAATAGATTAAAAGCAAATGGATAGAGAAATATATACCATGCTGACACTAATCAGAAGACAGCTGGAGTAGCTATGTTATTTTCAAATAAAGCAGACTTCAGAGCAAGGAAAATTATATGGAATAAAGAGGGGTATCACATAATAATAAAAAGGACAGTCCTCTAAGAAGACATAACAATCCCACAAACTCTCATTAGAAGACCAGTCTTATACCTCAGTGTTATTTCACATTAACTCTCAGAATCTCACTAATGATACAGTGTGTCTTAACAGTGGAGGAAGGTTATATTAAAAATATCCTCTTTTAGGTATAGACATAAGATTATTAGTGATGAACATTCAGAACACTTATCTTCCATTTTAAAACATTGTTGCACTACTTCTTTTTAATTAAAAAAAAAATTTTTTTTAAGTAATCTCTATACTCAATGTGGGGCTCGAACTCACAACCCCGAGATCAAGAGTCTCATGCTCCAACAACTGAACAAGCCAGGAGCCCCTGGTGCACTCTTTCTCTTTTTTTTTTTTTCAAGATTTTATTTATTTATTTGACAGAGAGAGCATGAGCAGGAACACAAGCAGGGGGAGTGGGAGAGGGAGTAGCATGCTTCCCGCTGAGCAGGGAGCCTGACGCTGGGCTCAATCCCAGGACCCTGGGATCATGACCTGAGCCAAAGGCAGATGCTTAATGACTGAGCCACCAAGGCGCCCCCCTGGTGCACTACTTTTAACAAATATTTTTGATCCACACCTGCATGACTGACAATATACCTGATATTAACAACTAGGCAGGAAGCCAGGATTATGTAACAGCATTTGCCCTACTTCAGAAAATGCAGTTTATTTAAAGTTAATGCCACTGAGTTTGCTTTTGTACTGACATTTAGAATATATTGCCATTATTCAAACTGCTTCATATCTCTTTTCCTATGTTAACATTTTCTTAATCTAAGAAAGAAAAAATTAATAGGTTCTGGTACCAGTTCCAGTTGGGGGAGTGCCCACACAAACAAGCAATTCTTGGGACACCAATATATGGAATATAATTTAGCCATAAAAAAGAATGAGATCAAGTTCTCTCTCTCTTTTTAAAAGATTTATTTATTTATTTTAGAGAGAAAGCACAGGCAGGGAGGGGGCAGAGGGAGAAAGAGAGAGAGAGACTCTCAAGCAGACTCCCCACCCAGTGGGGAGCCTGAATCGGGGCTCAATCCCACGACCTGGAGATCATGACCTGAGCTGAAATCAAGAGTCAGACACTCAACCAGCTGAGCCACCCAGATACTCCAAGATCAAGTTCTTTTTAATGCAAACTGCAAGTTCAACAAACATTTATTAGTGGCAAGTATCTGTCAGGCATTAGGTTGAGTTGGAGAAAAAAAATATGTGGTAGAGTTTGGTAAGTTGTTTAATAATACCTAAATTCTCTTTTTCTACAAATCCTTGCAGTTAAGTTTGGGTCACATGATGAAGTTCTGGCCTACAGGATGTGGGCAGAATTTATAAACGGCACTTCCAGTCCAGACTACTAAGACTATTTGCTGACCCCCATGTCTGCTTTCCTTCCATTGTCTCCAGGCTTGCTGCAGAGGTTCAGAGATCTCTGAGGCCCTAAAAGTGGTGGATCCACTGAATTAAAGGAGCATCTCATTCTGAATTCTTCTTTGAAAAGCTTCCCACCAAATAGCCAAATTATCTGTAATAACATAAGAAGAGATACACCTCCATTTTGTTAAGCCACTAAGATCTGAGGGTTGTTTGTTATAGCACAGTCTACAAAATAAACAAAAATAAGACATGGCCCCTTTGGGGAACTTGGGTGGCTCAGTCAGTTAAGTGTCTGCCTTTGGCTCAGGTCATGATCCCAGGATCCTGGAATCAAGCGCCAAGTAGGGCTCCCTGCTCAGTGAGGAGCCTGCTTCTCCTTCTTCTTCTCCTGCTGCTCCCCCTGCTTGCTCTCTCTCTCTCTCTCTGTCAAATAAATAAATAAAATCTTAAAAAAAAAAAAAAGACATGGCCCCTTTACTTCAAGTCCTTACTTTTAATAGTAGAGAGCACATATACATATATTTTATCATTGCCTAGTATTGTCTTCTTCCACCATAAGAGAATTTCTTACTTCTGGAAGCAAAATCTTCTGTTTGGCTTTTTAAAAATTAAGTTATCTGTTGGTTTGGTCCTCTGAATATTTTAAGAGATTTAAGCCGTATCCTGTGTCCCCAGTACCTAGTACGGTCTTGGTGCCTAAGAGGCACCTAATAAATACTTGATGAATAAATTAATTCCATGTGGACTCTAAATCCATCAAATAAGCACTTAACAAATCCTCTTTAGAATGACAGTGATGCAGTAACATTTAAGATACTTCTATTTTTGTTAATTTGCCTCTTTTTTTATTTTATTACGTTACGTTAATCACCATACATTTTACATCATTAGTTTTTTTTTTAAAGATTTTATTTATTTGACAGAGAGAAAGACAGCCAGAGAGGAAACGCAAACAGGGGGAGTGGGAGAGGGAGAAGCAGGCTTCCCGCGGAGCAGGGAGCCCGATGCGGGGCTCGATCTTAGGACCCTGGGATCATGACCTGAGCCGAAGGCAGATGCTTAATGGCTGAGCCACCCAGGTGCCCCACATCATTAGTTTTTAATGTAGTGTTCCATGATTCATTGTTTGCATATAACACCCAGTGCTCCATTCAGTACATGCCCTCTTTAATACCCATCACCGGGCTAACCCATCCCCCCACCCCCTCCCCTCTAGAACCCTCAGTTTGTTTCTGAGTCCATAGTCTTTCATGGTTCATCTCCCCCTCCGACTTCTCCTCCTTCATTTTTCCCTTCCTACTATCTTCTCTTTTTTTTAAGATTTTATTTATTCATTTGAGACAGATACAGAGAGAGAGAGAGCGCATGAGCAGGGAGAGAGGGAGAGGGAGAGGGAGAAGCAGGCTCCCCACTGAGCCAGGAGCCCGATGTGGGACTTGATCCCAGGACCCTGGGATCATGACCTGAGCCGAAAGCAGACGCTTAACCATCTGAGCCACCCAGGTGCCCTTCTTCTTTTTTTTTTTTAACATACAATGTATTATTTGTTTCAGAGGTACAGGTCTGTGATTCAACAGTCACCTTGTGAAATTTCTAAATTCTAATGTGTTTTAAATATCCTTATTTCCTTAAAAGTTAACATGTACAGGGGCGCCTGGGTGGCTTAGTTGGTTAAGCTTCCAACTCTTGGTTTTGCTCAGGTTATGATCTCAGGGTCCTGGGACTGAGCCCTGCATCAGACTCCATGCTCAGTGCAGAGTCACCTTGTCCCCCTCCCTCTGCTCCACACCCCCATAAATAAATAAAATCTTAAAAAAAGCTAACATGCACAATATATAATTAGGTTGTATTTCCTGTTGCCATTGCTATTTTCATCTCATTAAAACATAATATTTAAAAAAATATGCCTTTTAAAAAATATGCCTTTTAGGGGCACCTGGGTGGATCAGTCGTTGAGCGTCTGCCTTCAGCTCAGGTCGTGATCCCAGGGTCCTGGGGTCGAGCCCCGCATCGGGCTCCCTGCTTCATGGGAAGCCTGCTTCTCCCTCTCCCACTCCCCCTGCTTGTGTTCCCTCTCTCGCTATGTCTCTATTTGTCAAATAAATAAACAAAATCTTTAAATAAATAAATAAATAAAAATAAAAAAAATAAAAAATATGCCTTTTAAATTCTACACACAGGGGAAGCTAATAAAAAATAATAAATGAGTTATTTTATAAAGGACAAAATACATATTTAAATACAGAACATACAACTATTCCTTGATTATTCCTAGAGGTACAAATTAAATAACTGATTTTATATTCTAGGTATACATCCCAATAATTTGTCAAAAGACAAAATAAATAGCTCAATACAAAATGATAATTTCTAAATGTATGCTTCTACCATTACATGTTCTAAAACTTTATTTCAGTCACTAATACCAAATTATGTGGAATCACCTTTTTTAAAAAGTAAACTAATTGTGAAATTATTTACTTAGATATTGTAAGAAACCTCTCCCTATTTCCCTCTAGTATTTACTAAATATTAACAAGCATAAAAGAAAAAAAATGTATACACTTGTATTCCTCCTAATTCCATTCATTTCTTTTTTTATTTTTAAGATTTTATTTATTTATTTGACAGAGAGAGAGAGCACAAGCAGGGGGAGCAGCAGGCAGAAGGAGAGGGAGAAGCAGGCTCCTCAAGGAACAGGGAGCCTGATGTGGGGCTCGATCCCAGGACCCCAGGATCAAAGGCAGTCGCCCAACCAACTGAGCCACCCAGGTGCCCTAATTCCATTCATTTCTAAGAAAGAGAAATCTGAGAGAAAAATTTAACAGGATTTAATACCAAATGTAAAGTACTAACAATACTGACTCCATCTTTGGCCCTCCATTTTGTTCATGTCTGCATTATGACCTTCCTTGGGGCTACATGTTCTAGGCCCATTGGAAGTTTATGTATGCCCTGACCAGAATGAGGAGAGACTTGTTCTTGTATTCCCTAAAGTTGTTTAGGTAACTAGGAGAAATAAAAGTTTCCCTCCCCACTTCTGGTGCACAGGTGGCACCATGAGGTCTGTTAAGTGTTAGAACCTCACCACCGTGCCCTCTACACAACCCCTCACTCTAAAAATCTGTGGACTAAGGTCTGGACTTTGTAGAGAATAGCTGCACAGCTCTGGATCATCACCTGCTCTATCCCTGCTATAAGTGACTATGAATAAAAGGCTGCATAAACTGTATGGAGTCACTTGCTTTGTTTTCTGGTCTCAAAGTGCCTTCTCAGTTTGGAGGAGACTTTACTGTCCCTCCCCGACCTTCCTACAATCAAGTATCTTATCTGTTCACATCATAAAGTTGGTTGTTCAATGAGTAACTAATAGAAGATGGATTTATAGAGTAAAATATAAAAAATGCCATTACAAACCAAGGAGGACAGAAGTGATAGGTCATGACCACAACCCAGGGTCCAAAGATATCACCAATGCCTGAAATCTATAATGTATATAAAAAAAGGACAATTTTTCATTATAAATAGTTTCCTATAATTCATATGAGGAATTAAGTATGAATGAAGCCATTTTAGTTATCTTTTACTCTTGATTTCATACAAGCTTTGGGGTTGCATAGGTTTTTAAAGAGAACTTCCATGCAATTAATTTGCTATTTCTATATATTTTTACATTTTTGTTGAACTTAACTTTGTAATTTCTAAATAGTGTTCTTAAAGGTTATGTGTATGTACTCTCAGTTTTTTAAAGATTTTATTTATTTTAAAGAGAGAGAGAGAGAGAGAATGAGCAGGGGGAGGGGCAGAGGGAGAAGCAGACTCCCCACTGAGCAGGGAGCCTGATGCGGGACAAGACCCTGGGATCATGACCTGAACCAAAGGCAGATGCTTAACTGACTGAGCCACCCAAGCATCCTTGTACTCTCAGTTTTACTTTGTTTTAAAGGTAGGAAATTGAATAAACACAAAATAATAGATTTTCTTATAAATATATCTAAATATCTGAAAGTCTTTATATACCTCAGTTTCTTTATATGTAAAATGGGCATATTATTGATTCATAAATTGAAGGAAATAAATAAAAATGTATAAAGCAATTAACATAATATCTGGCATATGTAAGTATCTAATAAGTCTTAGTAATTATAATTTTGTTTGGGTTCCAATTACAAAGTGAGGAAAATTAAGGAAAAGTACTGTAAGATTAAAACAGAATCAATGCTATATAATGAAGCAAAGCGGATTCATACGCTAGATACTTGAAGTTCAAAACTGTGTCTTCTCTCATTCTTCAAATATGGAGTAGAGTTATCACTAGTCTCAAACTAATGATCATCAAAGACTTGAATCCTCTGCTCTCATGTGAATATAAATCTTGACAACTTTAATTTTGTTCTGTAACTCTGTTTAAGAATTTAACTTAAGATGACACAAAGGAGGGGCTTTTCAAATGATGCCTAGAATTATTATACAAAATATTACTGTTAGAGTTTGTACAGAGTTTTAGAGAGTATTCTCCCTGCAACAATACGAGAGAAGGGTAAAATGTTTGGAGCCAAGAAATGCTTCCCTCTACATATATGTATTTCCCCCTGGAAGGAACCTAAACTGGTAGAGTACTGTAGCTCAGGTGCTGCCTTCTATATGAGGAGGGTGTTATCAAAGGGAATGTGAAACCCAATTTAGAGTTTGATTGTTTTTCCTTTTCCATTACATATTTACAAATAAAGCACTCCAGGCAACAATTCAGACTGCTAGTGTGTAGATCTTTTGCTGTTGATTTCTGGTGGTGGATTGGGAGCTACCAATAATGCAATATGTATAAATCTATTCCACCATTAGTGTTCAGAAGTAACTTTTTATCTCTACTTTAAAACCCTCTCGTGGGGCGCCTGGGTAGCTCAGTTGGTTAAGTGACTGCCTTCGGCTCAGGTCATGATCCTAGAGTCCGGGGATCGAGTCCCACATCGGGCTCCCTGCTCAGCAGGGAGTCTGCTTCTCCCTCTGACCCTCTTCCCTCTCGTGCTCTCTCTCATTCTCTCTCTCAAATAAATAAATAAAATCTTTAAAAAAAATGTTGAAACTTTCTTTAAAAAAAAATAAAAAATAAAACCCTCTTGTGTTCTGTTTGTGTTCTTCAGAGTTATGTCCTATAGAAAGAGACTAAGTTACAGAGGAAAAGTAGAAGTCAGTGTTACATAAAATACTGAATTTTATCAAAGGACAAAGAGGCAAGCAGGGAGAAAAATTAATTTTCTAATCTAATCTAAAAAAAATTAATTTTCTAATCTAAAAAAGGGTAACCAGGAGGTGAATATTCTGGCATGGGAAGTAAATAAGTGGATTTGAAATTTCTCTTTTGGATTTTGGCTATGAATTTTTTAAAAAAGGAGGAGAACTCTCAGCTGAATTTGAAGTCCATAAAAGATGAAATGTTAACCACTTCTGGCTCTTCTCCCACACTCTGAACCATTACTCTCCCAGCTATACAAATAATTAACATATATTATTTCATGGCAAGTGCTAGGTTGTGACAATCTACATACTGACTTTGCCAAAGCAAAACTGTAAAAGGAAGAACATCTCCATTACTATGTTGTGACCTCAATGAATCTCAAGAAAATAGGTAGTATTGCATAAAAAATTTACTTTTGATAAACAGTTTTGAGATAGGGAAAATGAAGTGACTCCATTTTTAGAAAGGTTCCATCTGTACTGTTTTTCTGCGAGGTCCCATTTACTCATGTTCTGTATTTTCTGAGTAAACCAAAGAAGCTATGTTCCCACTCCAAAGGGGAAGCAAGAAAGTTAATCATTCTCTGAGTTTCACCCTAGGCCCTCAAACACCTGATAACATCTAAGAAGAACTGGATCCCAAACTGTTCAAGGACATTAGCTTCGAATAAAAGTTGGCTGACACTGGCATCCATATCCCCTACCTTCGGTGATTTATGACATAACACATATTTTTCACCTAACGCTCGCCTTTGATTGGACCCTACCCTGGATTCCTGAAGGAACATGTGCCCTGGACCCCTTTCCAATATAAACCTCTAACCCTGAATGACAGAGATACTCATTCTCCTTTCATTTCTGAGTCTCCCAGACACTCCATGTGCTATTCTCTGTCCGTCATTATATTATCCAAAAAACTCCGTTTTCACTTCTTCCTGGTTCTCAATTGATTTCTATCCTATGCAAAGCCAATGACCTTCCTGTCTGGTCTTGTGGGACCCCCTCTGGGTCCTTGTCCCCAGCCTGCCTGCATCAATTTGATCATCTCTAACAAAAGCAAGACTGCATACCCTACAACTCAGCATTTTTACTCCTAGATGCAAAGGTACCAGAATATTTATAGCAACACTGTTTGTAGTACAAACAACAGGAAACAACTCAGAATAAATAAAGTGATTTAGAGAGAGTAAATTGTATCGATATAGATGGATCTCTAAAAGCTAACGTTGCACAAAAAAATGACAATTTGCTGATGAACAATTTTGTAAAATGTCATTTGTATGAAGATTAAATATGCCTAAGAATAATCTGTAATGCTTAAGAAAGAAATATATGTAGAGAACAGGTAGGACATTATTAAGAATAATAAACAGCATTACAAGATAGTGGTTATTTCACAAGAGGAGGGCTGTACCAGGGGTTGTTCTTACCTTTTGTAATTTTCATTTCTTAAACTGGGTAATTAACATAGGAGTGTTTGTCATTTTAATCTTTATAAATGTTCCGTATGTCTTAAAGTTAAGTAAAAAAAAAAAAAAACGCTCCATAGAATCTAACCCATTAAAAATATCTGTGCTTAGGAGGAAAAAGGTAGCTGCTAATAAATATCCTCTAACTATTTTAGCTATCTATTGTTGCATATCAAACTACCCTAAAACTTAAAAGTTTAAACCACCATTTTATTTGCTCATGAAACCACAGGTCAGGAATTCAGAGCTCACAGAGGTTGTTCTTCTGCTCTAGTAACTCAGCTGCAATCAGGTGGTGACTGGGCTAGGCTGGAAGTCTACACATGCTTCACCCCCAGGTCTGGCAGCTTCATGCTCCTCTGTGGCTTTCCTCTCTCCCCTCCTGGCGCTTATTTGAGATTTTTCACAGCACAGTTGCCTTAGGGTAGTTGTAAGTCTTACCTGTTTATTTTTTTTCCCAGGAGGAAGCATTCCAAGTAATACGGTTTGTAGTTACAGGTTTCTTAATGTCTGATATTACTAGTTACCCTTTGCTTCTTATTCCACATTCTATTGCAGAGTCCAGATTCAAGAGGAAGGGAAATAGACTCCACCTCTAGATGGGACACAGCAAGGTGATATTGCAAAAGAGCATAATGTGGTTTCTAACCTTCTAAACAATAAAATACAAAAATCAAAACATACAAACATTCAAACAAAACCTCTCTTTTGGCACCTTATCCTCTCCAACTATTGTGTTCCCCCACTTCTTTTTCTAGCTTTTAAAGAAACTCATCTAAAATTTTTGGGTATTCATTGTATTTCCATTCTTTGACCTTTCATTCGAGCTTTAACCCATTCTAACTTGCTTTTCACATCATTGCTATATAAAATTGTCCTGTTTAAAGGTCACCAAACATTTAAGTAAAGCCAATAATATGAAAGACAGAATAGCAGAATAGCAACTCAAGAAATAGAAGTTACACACAGAAAAATTGTTAATGTAACTACAAGTGCAGGAAATTAAAATAAGTTTATTTAATATCAATATTACATGCATGGAGCAGGAAAAGGAAGTTATTTTAAAAGATTGCATTATTATATATATGAAATAACTAGAGATGATGACTAAATTAAATGGCGGAACGGACAGAGGACAGATGAGAGAACTAAAAATTATACCCAATTAATGAGTTCTTTCCCCAAATGGCAACATAAAGCAAAAGAAAAATTTTTTTTCAAAGAGAACTTGGAAAGGTAAAGAAGATTGATTTAGAAGTACCAACCTCTACTTAAAAGATGATTCAGAAGGAGGAAATAGACTAGAAGAAAGACAATAGCTTAATTCACCATGTTCAAAAGGTAATTGGTCATGAATCAGTCATGAAAAAATGTATTTTATACATTTATACTAAGTATATAAATATATATATATTTCATGCATTTATAAGTTATAAAAATATATGTACATGTAAAGGTAAGGGTCAGACCACTCCAAGATAGGCCACTTTGGCATGAACATTATTTTGAGTTAAAAGCAATCAAAACCCAGCAGATTCAGGAAAAGCTCTTTGCTTCTCCCTCAATGGCTGCCTTTACCAGGAAGAGAGCTATTAAGAGAGATTCCTTTTTACCTAAGAAACTTATCTGCACAACAGGACGGCTTTTGTTTTCCAAACATCTCTCACCTTTCTGCTAATGGTCTTCCTCATCTTTCTAACCTCTTCTTCCTCATCTTTCCTCAGACCATGGGCTCCTCCTACTTTGGTCCATTAAATTTGCAAGGCTGCCAAAAAGAATATATCAGGCTCTCAGCCATTTTTTTCAGGTTATACTTTTTTTTTTGTCTTGTTTTTCATTTAAATTTAATTAATTAACAGATAATACATTATTAGTTTCAGAGGTAGAGGTCAGTGATTCATGAGTCTTATATAATCTTTTTGATTGGCATATACTTTCAGTACAACAGGGAGCCTTGATACAAGTTGCATCTCTCAATGTTTCCATCCTCTCCCAGATCTTAATTTTTCACTCTTGTTAGCTCTTTGATCCCTTTGAGATAAAAATTTAAAAGCAATCCAACTTGCCTTAGGTTGAATAATCATATATGAATTACCTAGTCTATCATAGGTGTGTGAAATAGATTTGAGTGGGATGTGGTGGTATGGCTATAGAACTGTAACCCTTGATATAATTCACTCCCACTAATTTTGTCCAGAGAGTTTATTCATCCAACATAATGCAAAGAGTTAGTAATAACCTCAAGGCTAAAACTCAGGTCTCCTAACTGCCTCTCTGAATATTTCTTCCATAACTGTCAGATTAGTGTCTATCATATTTTAGATGTTCAATAAATATTTATTGAATAATCAATGTATTTATGTAATGTACATTCACATAAAATTCCATAATGTGAACAATGCCAAACCACATTTGTTGTTACCATTTATATACTTCTTTATTTTTAAGGTAATTCATGTTGAATGTGATATGTCATATTTTTTTTATTATTATGTTATGTTAATCACCATATATTACATCATTAGTTTTTGATGTAGTGTTCCATGATTCATTGTCTGCATGTAACACCCAGTGCTCCATGCATTTATATACCTCTTAAAAAATTAATGTGTAATCCTCCTCTGAGTGGCATTCACTAGTGTCTTACTTAGGGAAAACAGTCAGCAGGCTTGATTTATGTCACTTTAAACAGCTTCATATCCTAATCTGCTTTTCATTTACTCTGCCAAAAATGCTATAATTATCCCTTGGCTTCTTAATTTTAAGCCTAGTGGGAGAGTTTCCTTAAATGTAAATATAATTATTATCCCAGACCTAGGTTCTAACATTGGACTAGACACTATACAGAACAAATTTTAAAATTTACCTTGCCTATGCTGAACCTGAGCCCAAACTGACACCACTGGTACATTTTACCCTTCAAAAAAAAAGTTATATTTAAAGTTCTCTGGGGAAAGGACATTCCTGGATCATTTTAGTGTTAGAAGTTAAGTACATTTTTTTAATCAAAAGGACTACCATCTTCTGCCTAGAATTTAGAGAGCTGGAAAGGTTGTCATTTTCACACTAACAATGAGTAAAAATCAGTGCAAACCATAAAATCATACGTTTTGTTGAACCCATCAGAGATGTGAAGGTTACAGAATAACCAAAAAGCCTAAAATCTTTGAAAAGATAGGCACTTCAAGATGAATCGTGGCACAACCATTGACTCCCCTATGGCAGAGCACAGAAGGAAGACAGGGCTAGCCTAGAAGTGGCTCAAAAGTTTTCAACTAAAATATTTGACAATTTGCTAAAGACTGAGTATTGGGTAGCATGAGATTATAGAGCTCCTGAGAGCTACAAACAAAAAGTGAGACTGCATACACTTGAGGGCTCTTCTCCAGAGATTTCACCAGGTGCTGAAGAGAAAGACTGTGAGCAGAAATATTGGAGAAAGCATCCCTTGGTGGTTTAAAATAATCAATGTGATGCATCATGTCAACAGACTAAAGAAGCAAAACAATATAATTGTCTCAATAAATGCAAAAAAAAAGATCACACAAAATCCAATTTACATTTATGATAAAAACTCTCATAAAACTAGACAAAGGAACTTCCTCTATCTGATAAAGGGTATCTAAGGAGATAAACCTCTGCAAACAGTATAGTACTTTTTGATGAAAAGCAGAATACTTTCCTCACAGTTACAGGGAAAAGGCAGGGATGTCTATTCTCATTAGTCATATTGAACATGGTATTTTAGGTCCTAGCCAATGCAATGAGACAATACATACAGATATACATACATAGATACAAATACTCACGCATATATAAATGGCATACAGATTAGATATGAGAAAATAAAACAGCATCTATTTGCAGATGACATGATTTTTTAGATTGGATATCCAATATAATCTGCAAAAAGCTAAAAGAACTAACAAGTGAGTTTAGCAAGATCACAGGATAAAAGGTCAATATGGAAAAATCAATTCTACTTCTATGTACTAGCAGTGAAAAACGGGAAACTTAATTTTAAAAATACCATTTAAAAAGCAGCTTTGCAGTAGAGAAATGTGGCAAACTTAACTCTGCCAGGTGTCAAGGTTAACATCAACAGTCATAAGTCATGTCAACAGCCTGTACTCCTAATATGATGTGATGAGAACGGCACTTTCTCTCTGTGATCTTCCTCCCAAGCTCCCAACTCCAATCTAATCATGAGAAAAAAATATCAGAGGCGAATCCCAATTGAAAAAATTTCTACAAAAACATTTTACTAATACTCCTCAAAATTGTCAAGATCACCGAAAACAAGGAAATTCTGAGAAACTGTAGCAGATCAGAAGGGCCTATGGAGACATGACAGCTAAATGTAATGTGGTATTTGGGGTAAGATCTAGGAACAGACAAAGGACATTAACTAAATACTAACAAAGTGTGAAGTTTAATTAATAACAATGGAACAATGTTGGTTCCTTACTTGTTAACAATGGGTGAGAGTTATCCTGGAACTAATCTAACTCTACGTCAAAATTTTTAAAGATATATGAAAATATAGCATTTAATTTTGCACCCAAACATGAAACACTTAGACACGAATCTGACAAAATATATGCAAGCTCTGTGTGCTGGAAAGTACAAATTACTGATAATGGTAGTCAAAAAAGAACTTAATAAGTAGAGCAAAATACATTGTGTTCACGCATTGGAAGACTCAATAGCATTAACATGGCAAGTCTAACAAAACTCACCTATAGATTCAAATAATCCAGCAAGAATAAAAATCCCAGCAAGAATTTTCCCTAAAATCAACAAGTTGATTTTTAAAATTTATATGAAAATGCAAAGGAACTAGAAGAGCAAAAAGACATTTTTGGAAAAAGAATAAAGTTAGAAGATACAATTCTCCTGATGTTAGTAACTATTGTAAAGTTAGACTAGTTAAGAAAATGTGGTATTAGAGAAAGGATAGAATCATAGATCCATGGCACAAAATAGAGTCCTAATATAGACCTACAAATATTTGGTTAATTAATGTTTTTAAAGATTTAATTATTTAGAGAAGTTTTCAGTTCACAAAACAGAAGAAAACAGAGATTTCCCATATATTCCTTTCCCCATCATCATCATCACTCACTGGAATGGTACATTTATTACCAAAGATGAACCTATATTGACACATCATAATCACCCCAAATTCATAGTTCACCTTAGGGTTCACTCTTGGTGTTATACGTTTCATGGGTCTGGACAAATATCTAATGATGTCCATCATTAAGGTATATACAGAGTATATTCACTATCCTAAAAGTCCTCTATGCTCTGCTTATTCATCCTTTTCTGAATAAACTTCAGAAATAAGAGAGTATGTTAATACTTCCTAATAACTGGAAGACAAGGAAGTGTCAAGGGTACATGTTATTGAGTCAGTACCACGATTAAGGTGAGGGGAGTGGGGAATAAAATATTAAAGTTTTTAAGCAGAAGGATCTGACCCTGTACTTGCATGATCCCTAAAGTCTGTACCTCACTTGTCTAACCCTATTTTCAGCCCATAGATGGAGTCTTTAAAAGTGTGATGTTTTCTCATCATGGATTTTTGGCATTAATGTCATTTTTAAAAAATACTGAATGAAAGCATAATTTATCTTGATTACTAAGATTGTTTGGTCTACCCCTGACCTTAAATTTTGAGCTCAAGGTGAATGCCTCCCTTGCCTCACCCTAGCCCCAGTCCTGGTGAGTCTTCAGTGTTTAACACTGATCCTTTTCCTTCTCCCTCCACCCCTGACAATCACTGATATTTTTATTATCTCTGTAGTTCTATTTTTTCCAGAATATCATATAGATGGAATTAGATGATAGTGGCCTATCACTTATTAATATACATTGAGGTTTCCTCCATGTCTTTTTTATGGCTTGCTATTTCATTTCCTTTTAGTATTGAATAATATTCCACTATCTGGATGTACCACCATTTATTTATCCATTCACCTACTGAAGGACATCTTGGTTGCTTCCAAGTTTTGGCAATTATGAATGCAGCTGTTATAAACATCTGTGCACAGGGTTTTGTGTGAACGTAAGTTTTCACATCCTTTGGGTGAATACCAAGGAACACAATTGCTTCATTGTATGGTAAAAGTATGTTTAGTTTTGTAAGAAATAATTGCCAAACTGTCTTCTGAAGTGTACCATTTTGCATTTTAAAGAGAAGGATCTGACCCTGCACTTGCATGATTCCGACAGTCTATGCCTCACTTGACTAACCCTATTTTCAGCCCATGGATGGGAGAGAGAAGCTCAAGCAGACACCACGTTGAGCATGGAGCCTGATGGAGGGCTCGATCTCATGACCCTGAGATCAGACCTGAGCTGAAACCAAGAGCTGGATGCTTAACCTAGTGAGCCACTCAGGTGCCTCTTGAGCACTGTAGCTTCATAATAAGAATGGGGGGGTCAGTCTTCAAACTTTGTTCTTCTCCTGCAATATCGTGTCATCTATTCTACCTTTTGCCTCCATATGAACATTAGAATCAGTTTGTGTATATCTATAAAAAAACTTCATGAAATTTGATTAGTATTGTATTGAATCAATAGATCAAGTTAGGAAGAACTGACATCTAGAAAATATTAATGAACATTTCCCCATATAGATCTTGTATATATTTTGTTAGATTTATACCTAAGTATTTCATTTTGGGCAATGCTAATATAAATTGTATTATGTTTTTAATTTCAAACTGCACTTGAAAGGAAAGCAATGGACTTTTTCTTATTTTTTTCTTATTAGTAATTGAATTTTGAGATTCCTCTATATATCCTAGACACAGTACTTTTACCAGCTATGTTTGTAAACATTTACCACAGTCTGTGGTTTTTCCTTTCATTCTGTTAACAACATTTTTAGGAGAGCAGAAATTTTACACATATATAATATCCAATATAAATTTATTATGAATAAGTTTTGATGTTGTATTTAAGAAATGTTACTACCTCAAATTTACAAAGATATTTTCCTATGTTTTTTCAATGAGTTTTATGGTTTCAGGTTTACATGTAAGTCTATGATTCAAGTTGATTTCATCTTTTTCATATTATATAAGGTAATATATTTTTAAGGCAAATGCTGAATGTCCCTCTATTCTCTGTTCAACTTTGATTAAAGATCAGTTTTTGTCTTGAAAATAAGAGCACAAAATATTTTCTGTCTAAAGCTGAGGTTTGCTTCAATTCTACCTGCTACTATATTCTTGATCCCCTCTTTACCATAAAATGACCCATTTTTCCAATCCTGCTGCCCAGGCTGTTACATGACATAACTATCCTTCTGCCCAAATTGCTGGTCTGAATTCCTGAACAATTTGCAGCTGAACTTTTGTCTTGGTTTCTATGCCCTTGCCTAGTATTATTAGTTTCTGATTCCTCTGAGTTATTTAGGCACTATAATAAGCAGTTAAAAAAAGCTGAATGAATAACCTCTAAACTTCACCCTTCAATTTTGATTTAAACCAGCAGGTACATTTACTATATGAAACAGGCACTGTGCTAGGGATTAGGCATATAATAATGAACAAGAGGGATATTGGTACTGGAAGATCTCCTGCCTTTAGAGAACCTAAGAGGCTTATGGTAGAGAGCATACCTTGAATTACAGTCCAATGTGATAAACTCTGGGTTGAGATATGAAAACGGAAAGGATATATAACATAATTTTGGTGAAATCAGCCAAGCCTTTGCCAAGTGATTTCCATGTTGGATTATGGTGGGTGAATAAAAATCACCCAAGGAAGTGAGAATGAGGCAGGAGAGAAGTATTCCAGACAGCAAAAGGTCCAAAATGAGCGACAACAAGGAAGTTTGATAATTTGAAAGGAGTTACATTTTATAGAAACATACAGTGATGTGGTTACTGAGAGATTAAACTAGAAACAGGAATTAAGTCATGTAGAGCCTAATAAACTATATTAAAGGCTTTTTGTCCTTCCCATTTCTGCACAGATACAATTATATTACAAATTTTTATTAATATATACTAGTTTGTGTGCATGATAATTTGGAAAAATTTGCACAGCTTTCCATCTGGCTAGACCTTGAAATTAATCTTTTAGGCGCTCCCAAAGGCCTGGTCCTTTTATACTTTCTGCTCTGCTCTTCTAAACATGCCTTATATTTTACAGAATTAATTATCCCTCCTCCCCATCCTTTATTCAGACCAGACTGTCCCACAAATAAGTGGCTAATCATAGAATTCATATTGGTTGGTGAAGGCTCATACTTTAATCCTAGAGCCCATTGTCATTTATCCTGTTGTGACAATTGTTTTGATACTTTGTTTCTTTCTTTCCCATTGAGAAGCATGAGTTACTGTTATAATACTGTTTAACTTCTGAAATTCAGAGAATAAAATAAATTGCTATAAAGTTAGAATACTGCAGGGTCAAAATAAAAACTCATTTCCAGGTAGTAATTTTTTTTTATTTTGAAGTATTCCAAGTGCTACATTTTTTTGATAAAGCTTTTCTCTGACAGTCATAATCATCAGAGACCTTGACATTTTAGCTAATATGATAAACGAAAGCTTTGGTGGTATTTTTGCAAAAAAGAATCAGATGATAGACAACAGACAGAGAAGGTCAGTTTTAATTATGATGCCCGAATTTTCTATCATGATTTATGTAGGTTTTGCTTCACAACCAATACTGAGTCAGAGAAAAATTAAATTAAGTGGATGGCTGAGATTTTCAAAGCAATGGCTTTTACTCTGCTATTTATTTATATTCCAATATTCCAATTGAGCAAATACTAATCCTGGTGCTTTTCTTAACTACTAAAACAACAATAGGAAACTTATTAAAAGTCTTATTATTATGATTCACAGTAAAATGAATGAGTTAGAAGTGTTCATAGAATAATTTACTCATTCATTATTATCATCATGCAGTAGACATTTATTTAGTGCATACTATTTGCCATGTGCGAAGTACTGAGGATTTAAAAGCAAGCAAGACAAAATTCATTTATTTATAGTCTCAATCCACAACAAGGTTAAGAGTCTATCATAGTAGAAAAACAATAAATGTGAAAAAATTGACTTTGATAAAAAAAAATAAGTTCTTTCAAAAGTCATCAGGAAGTGAGCCAATTAGCATCAGGACTGTTTGCTGCTACACATTCTGGTAGTCAGTCTAGAGCAGAAACAAAGACAATATATGTACAATGATCACTGCCTACCTTGTGAGTCATCTAAACTACCACTGGCATCTTCTTGAACCAATGAGAGCATTTCAACTCTGCTAAACACACAGCAAATTTTTGACATTTAACAGATACTGTTGTTACAAAATAGAATTTTTAGTTTTATGGCAGAAAACAGAAAAGTTATTTCCCAAATCAGTAAGATTTTATGAGTCAGTTTCAGGGGCTTAAAATGTTGCTGAAGAGGACAGCCAAAATGGGATTCTGGAATGACCCTGTATTATCAAAAAATTCTCAATCCTTTTCTCTTGTGCCACCTGTAGAGGTGTTGACCAAACTAATTCCAAGAGAGCATCCATGCCAAAACATGGCATCTGTGCCTTTTTATAGAGGTTGTACATGAAAAGGGAATATTCTACCTGCTCAATTCTGACAATAAACAATTTCCTCTTGTAAAATGTATATGGTTTACATAAATTTTGATATTTTTGTCACTTTTAAGCACTTATCCACATCATAAATATTTTTTGTGATTTTGCAAATTATTTAAACCAATATCATTTTCTATAATTTTGGTTAAATCATTAATGTCACAGATTGATTCAGTTGTGTGTATAGTTGCCTTATAGACCCAGCATATTAAAGGGTATCAAAAAGGGTTCTAATTCTACAAAGGAAAAGGCATTTAATTGCGATGCAGCTGTACGTTGCATTTGTCATCTGTTATACAAATGGGGGGGGTGGTGAGAACTACAAAATATCCAGGACCTATCATTTATTCCTAATCATCATAATCACCATTAATCATTATTCATCAGCTCCTCACACATATTCTCCATCCCTTTGGACATATGATTTGGCAACACTAAAGACGTCATGTTTGTTCTTGAGTACTGGTTAAAACTATTGGTTTACAAAAAAAAAAAAAAAAACTTGAAAAGAAATAGATCAGAGGGCACATACATACATTTATGCTCTTTGGTATAATTAAATATTTATGTTTAGATTTGTACATATGGAAAGTCATTATCCTCAAAAATGCAAATAATTTTTTTTTCCTGAAGAAAAATTATGTTCTGCTTTGATACAATATGAAAATGTAAGTTATATAACAATTATAATATAGTGATAGCACAGAAGAGAAAGGTGGGGAGAGAGATTATATTATGTTGCATCGTTTATCTCCTTTTTTCTGGAAAAGTGATTATATAGTGCAAAGTTTTAAGATTTTGTATACATGGAATTCTGAAAAGAGCATAGGTAATATGTGACTGTTGGAAATGAATATTCTTGTCACACAATATAACCCACAAAATTCATATACTCCCAGGAGACTTTTTTCACAAACTAGAGAGTGAACAGTAAAGCTCAAATTCTTCCCAAAGAATATTGGATGAGACAACTAAGCGAATAAGCCGTGTCTAACAGTAGATACATTTCATCATTGCTTGGTTTACTTTCAGTGCCTAGTATCAATTAGTACTGATTGTCTTTTACCTTTCCTCTTGATAGGATTGAAGACATCACATTGCAACTGTTCCAAGGACTAGTGCGATGACAGAGGAAAGAGAATTAGTCATCCAAATTGACTCAAAATACACCTGCAAGTAATTGGATCCCTGCTTAACTCTTTAATAGATAATTTGAGAAAGGTCTTTTTTTTCCTCCACAATGCTAAATTATTCCCTAAAGAAGGCATCGGACTCTTCTTAGCTTTGGTAGGCCATAATTTAAACATTTGAATCAGATCAGTGAATCAGATCATCACAAAAGACTCTGGCAGCTCTAAAGTGTTATGATTTCACATGGAAGGAGAGATATCTCCCCAGAGCTTTTCCCTCTATTTTTTGCCATGGAGCCAGGTTTATAACAACAAAGTATTTTAGCTGGTATTAAATATGATAAATCTCCCACAGGGAGCTCAGAGCATTTCCGCATATATAGTGTCTAATGGTGCTGACACAAACAATGCTTACAAGGATAGAAACTCAATAATTAAAGCATTTGGGGCCTCTAATTTAGAGTATATTTTGAAGCTGAAAGAAAAGAGAAAGGAGGTTAAATTAGCTCTATGTATTATGAACAGATTTAATATCAAATTAGAGCCGATGAATTGGAATAACAGAACTGGTCCTCAGTCATTACCTTAGATGGACAAGCTTGGCTCTCTCCTGTTTGTTCTCTGACTCTCAAGCTCCATAGTTTCCACTGTAGTCCTTAATGCCCACTGATCTCCACATGGCTTTAAAGGGACTAGAAGTAAAACAAACAAAAAAAAAAACAGGTAATGTCTTACTATTATTATGAAGATTTTTTTTATTATGTTATTTTGACTTTGTAAACCCTTGAAAGTGTCTCTGATGCCAAGCATTTCCTGGAACACATTTTTATTTATTTATTTATTTATTTATTTATTTATTTATTTATTTATTTATAAAGATTTTATTTATTCATTTGACAGAGAGAGACATGGCAAGAGAGGGAACACAAGCAGAGGGAGTGGGAGAGGGAGAAGCAAGCTTCCAATGTGGAGCAGGGAGCCTGATTCAGGGCTGAATCCCAGGACCCTGGGATCATGACCTGAGCTGAAGGCAGATGCTCAACAACTGACCCACCCAGGTGCCCTTGGAACACATTTTTAAAACCACTGTAATCAAATCCTTATTTAATAATTCAGTTATTCACTAATCATTTACTTAGTGTCTTCTGTGTGATGGAGACCCTGATAGTTACTAGGAATGTAATGCTCGAAAGATAAAATCCTTGGCTGGTAAAGCTAGATAGATGAGTGGAGAACACTGAGGAGTAAATAGGTGACCAAAACACTATATAGCTAGTTGTGTCTGCAGGATGCTACTAGAGAATATAAACCTAAAACAAAAATCGTGAGAAATCAGAAAATAATAAAAACCTTAGGGATGGGGTGCCTGGGTGGCTCAGATGGTTAAGCGTCTGCCTTCGGCTCAGGTCATGATCCCAGAGTCCTGGGATCGAGTCCCGCATCGGGCTCCCTGCTCCTTGGGAGCCTGCTTCTCCCTCTGCCTCTCTTTCTCTCTCTCTCTCCCCCTCTCTCTGTCTCTCATGAATAAATAAATAAAATTAAAAAAAAAGATTTAAAAAAAAAAAAACCTTAGGGATGTGTGGGTAACTTAGATATCATCATGTCCAAACCTCGAACCTTTAGGTGAACTAAATGATTCTTTAAGAAGAGTAAGAGAAGTTTTGTTGATTAGGTTCTTGTATGCAGATCTTCTGACTTCTTGAGAAATACTCTAATATATCTATTCTTCAGGTTCTTGGAACATACAAATTAATGGTGAGGAAAAAAAAAGATGTCTTTACCTGTATAAGTAGCTATAGTAAGTTTTTCAACCACTATTATTCCACGATCTAATTATCTCTTGACCCATTGTTTATGTAGTGTCTGTTCGGCAATATTCCAAACCTAGCTAAGATGAACCAATAACTTTCTTGGCACCTGCTCCTAAATAGAGAATCTGCTGTGGAAACACATACAACTGGGTTTTAGTCCATGGTCATGCTAAGAAAGGACCTAGATTCCCTGATTGTTGAGTGCAGGATTCTACACAGAAATTGATGAGATCACTTATTATGGTGTACAAATATTCTATATTCTTGATGTTTATCTGTTCAACATGTAAATTTCTAAGAGATAAGTTAAAATCCTTCAATATGATTGTGGAATTGACCATTTCATTCATTCATTCATTCATTCATTCATTCAGCTTTTACATGTTTTGAATCCATGTTATGAGGCACATAGAGTTTCAGGATTGATTTCTGGAATTAAACAGAAAATAAATGCAAATACTTTTTTATGTGTTTTCACACTATTTGCTTAGTCATAAATTTAAAAATCACTTTTATTTTCAGTTTTAGTGATCAACCCGATCTTTCTGTCTTTTATGTTCTTTCATTAATTAAATTTTGCATTAATATCTTTTCATGCTTCTTGAATTGGAAACTTAGTTTATTTTCACTCTTTTTTTTTAACTTATGTATTTATTAGAGAGAGAGAGAGAGAGAGAGAGAACGAGCAAGGAGAGCAGCAGAGGGAGAAGGAGAAGCAGGCTCCCCGCTGAGCAGGGAGCCCCATGCAGGACCAACCCCAGGACCCTGGGATCATGACCTGAGCCAAAGTCAGACACTTAAGTGACTGAGCCACCCAGGCGTCCCTTGTTTTTTAATCCATGCATTTAAAACCCTAGCCTGTGAGAGAGACAATTTCTGAGACCTTGCATAACTCAAATTGTTTTTGTTTATCTTTCTTGCTTGGTGATGGTTTACCTAAGTGTAAGATTCTAAGGCCAAAGTTACTCTCCTTCAGACCTTTGAAAACTAATCCATGTCATTTTAACATTCAGTATTAATGAAATATTTTGCTGGTTACTTGACATATACTCCTTTGTGAACATAAGCTACTTGTTTCCCTTTCTGGAAGTTTTTAGGAATTCTCTCTTTATTCTTGCTTTTCTGAATATATGTTATATCTAGGTTTGAGGGCTAGTTGTTATTTGTCATATATTTATTATAGTTATTTAGCCTATTCTGCAATTGAGGGGATCTTTTCAATATTAAGATACCTACCAGTATTTTTTCCTGCTAATTTGAAACCTCTACTATTATTGCTTTATCATTTCTCTTTTTAAAATCCACTTTGATTTATTAATTTTTCTTAAAATCTTATCTTTTCTGCTTTATGCAATCACGTGAAACATATTCTGTTTACCACCTATAACCAATAATTCTACTATCTGAATAACACAGAGCTCTAATTCTGCAGTTTGCTAATTCTGTTGACAGTGGCCTACAGTGACAGAATCCTACTGTCTTTTCTAATTTTAGATTGTGAGCTTCTGTTCAGCAGGGGTTTAATAGGGAGAATCCTTTGAGGTTTGGTTTGAAAGTACATTTTCCTGTGGATTTTTATATTTGCTACTCTTACATGCACCCAGGGTCATTAATAGTCCTGTACCAGGTTTTGTTATATTTTCAGCTTCCGGGTATTTAGTCAATGCAAGCAGTCTAAATTAAAGTTCCAAAACTTCATCAAGGCAAGAATGTGGTTCAAATATTAATACATGCTTTCTTACCCAAAGTCCAGGTTAGTAAATACAAATTTTGGTTCATCTCTGTTTGCCAGTAGTTATCTCCTCCTCTCCCCCTTACATTCCACTGATGGTGGAATCTTTTCTTGGACAACCTTTTCAAGGGTTTCATGTATGTCTTTATTTTGACTTCTAGTCCTCTCTAGCCATTATGGCCTGAACCTTTTTGTTCATGAAGCCAGAAAATTATTTTAGGAGAATCAAAGGTTTTACACCCATTTACCACTGTGAAAGTATTTAAGCAAGGACTCCATTAGACTGAGTGGCCCTAATGTCTTGGTGGCCTAAGTTAGCAAACCAAAACCTAGGCCAGAGTCAACAAATTTGAATCTTAGGAACTGAAACTTAAGAACAACCAATCACAAAGAGCCAACTAGGCTTTCCCAAATAAGGCAACTGCTTAAGCTACAGTCAGTCAAGTAATTTTCTTGTTTTGCTTACATGGCTTCTCTATTAAAATCCTCTCCTCTAGTTCTTGTTGGTGGAATGCTCCTAACCACTTTCGATTTGGTGCTGCTCCATTCCAGTCAATGAATGCTCAAATAAACTCTTAGAAATTTTAAAGTGCCTCAGTTTACCTTAAACACCAATGAGGCTCTCATTTCCTATGCCTTTTTTTTCATCTGTGGGGATTCCCTCTTAATTTATTGTTAATTTTGTTCTTCACTTAAGACTTTGTTGAATATTTTACTCAAAATTTCTAGATACTTTTGAGCAGAAGTTCCTTCAGGTTAATCTAATCTTTCAACGTTATATGAAATATTCTTTTCCGCTTTTCATTTTTCAGGGTTTCCTCATTGTTTCCTTTTCATATTGTGTCTTGGTTATGATTTATAAAATACATAACTTTTCTGTTTTTTCTATGTTTTTAAAGTAGAAGAGAGCAGTATATTCTTGTATGACATCTTAAATTAGAACTTCTAATTAATACTTTATACTGGAGCTAGAGTTATATTTTATTGTAAGGCCAAATCAATCATGGCATGCCGGTATTTAAAATTCTTCAAAGACTACTTACTGGGGTTGTAGAACAAGATCTGAAACCTTCAAAGTGCTTATCAGCCCTTTCAAAATTTGGCACATAGCCAGAGGGATCATTAGTTAAAACTGTCCTCAATGCAAGGATGATCAAGGGCCTCTCTTTGCCATAACTTTCTCCTCCAACCACTGAAAAAACTTTGCTAAGTAATTATATTCTTGGAGGTAGCTGTAAACTTTGGTGGTGGGAGGAGACTCCTGTGTTTTGGAATGGGAAAATTTCTTGGAGTTCAAATTCAGAGCAGTGGGTCCAGGGCGCCTGGGTGGCTCAGCTGGTTGGGCGACTGCCTTCGGCTCAGGTCATGATCCCCGAGTCCCGGGATCGAGTCCCACATTGGGCTCCCTGCTCAGCGGGGAGTCTGCTTCTCCCTCTGACCCTCCCCCCCCATGCTCTCTCTCTCTCATTCTCTCTCTCAAATAAATAAATAAATAAATAAAATCTTTAAAAAAAAAAATTCAGAGCAGTGGGAATGTCTCCCAGGGATCAAAGCCCATACTTACATAGCTTTTTTGGTATAGGGAAGACTTTACTGCATCTAGCAGCCCCTGAGTATCAGAGTAGCACAACTTGAGTACTTGATGCTGCTTGACCCCTCTCCATGCAGACATGCAGACGTGCTGACTTGTGGTGGGCAGGAGTGGAAGTGTGCTTCAGTGAACCAAGAGTGGTTTCCTATAAAGAGAGGTCATGGTGGGACCTGAATGCATTTGAAGCTCCTCCCTTTCAATAGCCAACTCAGGCACCAAGGTTTTGCCAGTGAAAACGTCACTGTGCAAGGCCCTCGTGCAGACCTGATGTAATATGTAATCTGCTTTGGCTTAGCGTTATCACTCTCCGCCTACCTCTTTATAGCCTTACCTCAGTCACCTTGTCTCTATCAGGCAATCTATTTGATATCTCTGTTTGATATCTTTGCCACAAATACTGTACAGCAGCTTTATTTAGTCTTAGTTTTTCCTGGCTCTACAATAGGTTGGGGTTAGCTCCTCCTGGAAAATATTCTTCCAGTGTGTGCTCTTCTTCATGCACTTCCTCTATGATCAAGTTTCAGTAAATATACTTATATAGTAATTGTGTTCCTATACACACACACACACACATATAAGTCAGTAAGGTCTATGAAGACGTTGGTCATTTTATCTTGTTGATGTAAGGAAGCTCAAAGCCAACACAAGCCCTAACCATAGCGTAATTGAATTACAATGTTTACCTGCTACGCTTTTTCCTATGTGAGTATAGTATATTCCTATGTGAGCATATTTAATTTTTATATATTTCTTTGTTCTCATGCATATCATATGTTGACTCTTAAAATATTTGAATACATTTAGAGCAAGACCATTGGTATATTTTTTCTTATATAGACCCCAGCATGACCATAATAATGAGGTATGGTTTATTATCAAAAATATTTGTTGAATAGAATAGATACAATTAACAACTTAAGTACACAATTCAAGTTATGAATATAATTTTATGAATTCTGAAATGTTATGAATTGGAAACTACATGAAAAAAATTTCACTCTGAAAAATTTATTCTGATGCCTCAGGAAATCATGCAAAATCTCCTAAGAATATTATGCTTGTGTAGAAAAATAACGTACAACATCCTGAGTCATAGATATTAAAGGAACATCTAAAAGTATAATGTACAATTAATGAAGGAAAATTAAACATGCAGTTGAGTTACTCTTCTGCTGGAAGGAGAAATCAAATATACAGGAAGCATTAGTTTCCATTTATCTTCAAATTCTAATCTGTATTCACATACATGTATTTGCATTCACAAGTTCAGATTTCATAAGCAGAAATGATTATTTTAGGCTGTAATTGATTATAGAAAGCATGTGAGGATCAGATTTAAAATATAACTCTCACAATTCCATGAAGTCAGTCAAAACACAAATCACTGGGCTTGTGATTTAGCACTTCTCTGTCTTCATTAATTGTACTATTGCCCTGGGAAAATCCCAACTTCAGTTGAAGCTACTTATAAGATGCCAACCTTTCCTGAATAAATACAATTTATCAACACCCTCTCAGCCTCTGTGCCTAAATGAAGATACAGAATTACATTTTAATAGGCGAACCTTCTGTTTCATTTCTGTTCTACATTTAAAATGATAACTTTCTTCAAAAAGGAAAAGAAAAAGCAAATATTTCTGCTTACTTTGCCTGCCACAGTTTTCAGAGATATAGTAGTTTTGATGAAAGAATTCTCATCTCCTGTTATGTGGTCAAATCATGACTTCCCTTAAATTAGTGATTCTCAAACTTGCTGCACATTGTAATCAACCTGGGGAGATTTTATAAGGACTGATGCCTGGGTTGCACCCCCGGAGATTCTGAGGTAATTGGTTTGGAGTTCAGCTTCCTGGGCATGAGATTTTTAAAAGCTCCCCAAGTGATTCTAATGTGCAGCTGAGGTTAAAAATCACTACACTAATTAATAGAATAATAATGAATTGCCTAATCACAGAGAAGATCACACCAATACAACTATGGTTATACTGGGAACCTATTAGTTTTGTGAAGGAATATTCTTGAAAGATTGAAAAAAATAATAAATATGAGGTTTGTGTAATTGTATGCAGTCTTTATTTCATAAAGACCTGGCAAATATCATGGTGAATTGTAATCAGGTGACTCACTACTAATTTTGTGTTTATTTTCTTATAAAAGCAAACAGTGAACTGATCAAGATTCATCTATTGATTAATTAAACAAATATGTATTGAGCACTTAGAATATGTTACTCTTTCTGATTTATTGACTCTTCCCATAAAATAATTAGGAGAAACTTTGTTGTTTATTTCCAGCATGCGTCAACCTTAAATTGAGGAACAGGGAAAAAATCTTAAAGGAAAGAACTTTTTAAACATTGAGCTCACCATCACCTTCCACAAACCAGAGAGGAGTACTGAATTATTCTTTCTGTCAAAGGCATTATATTACTTGCTACCCATAAAAATTAAGTGAATAAATAAGATGCGATATGTGAAAGTCAAACACAGGAGGTAGTGGGAGCTCAATGAATATTAATTTCCCTTTATCTTCCTCTGAAGCTTAGACTATTATTGCAATAATAACAATTTGAATATGTAACTAAAATATCCTTTCTACTCCATTACTTACATTACTGCCAGATTAGTTTACAAAATTACACTTCTGCAAATAATACAGAGATCTATAAAATAAAAATGTTATAAATGTTGCTTCCACAACCAAATCTCACTTTTCTTTCTAGGAGTAACTATTGTGAAAATGTGGTATGTAACTCCGAGAAATTTCATGCACAAATGCATAAAGTCTTAAATGTGTGTACAAACAGATGCACACATGTATGTGTGTGCATGCACACGCGTGTGTGTGAATTTCTATTTCTTGGGAACATTCCATATTAGCACTCACAGAACAATTGCATTTTTTTAAAAAATCTTACAAGTAAATCATATTATGTATAAATTTATTTTATTTCCCCTTTTTAAAAACTGAAGTTGTTTATTATTTTTAGCTAATTAAGAAATGTTTCTTTGAGAAGAATATATTTGTATGCTGATGGGAATCATCCAGTAGAGTGAGATAATTTGATGATATGAGAGAGAATGTGATAACTTAGAAATTAAGTCTTTGATATGCTGAGAGAGGGCAGAACCTAGGAGAACTGGCTTTGATGCATGCAATTTATTTCATTTACAACATGAGGAGAGGCAGTGAATTCATACAGATACATATGATTTGGTAATATTGTTGGTGAGACATGAGGAAATTACTGACTTATTTTTTTTCTGTAATTTTTTTCTTTCAGTACAGTTTTAGGGGGAAGACATATACAGTGTTTGAAAGAGAAGTACACTAAGAAATAATCTGGAAGAATGAAAATGCAAATATATATACCGAGAAATGTTGAGGAAATTCTGACTAGAAGAGTGTGCCTTATTAATATTAATAATCATTAATTTAATGGTAAATAGATCCACTATAATGTGCACTCTTCTCCAATCAGCCTTCACCTGTTTAGGGAAAACCAATGAGAAGAAAAATATCTAGTGATAGCCGAGAATGAACCTTTGCCAGTTGTGTACTATGGAGGGAGAGAAGGATGTTGGAATTGCAATGAGTCACTACAATTTTGGAACACAAAAGCCAAGCAGGATTACGAAGGAAGGAAGTATGTGTGAAGCCATGAGGTTAATATGTAATAGTAATAAATGATATACCAAACTGGAGGTCTCAGTGAGCTTGAAAAATTACAGAAGATAAAATTCTAGACTAGATAATCTGAAACGGTTGGGAAACTTGGTTATAGCGTGGGAAGACTGCAGCAGAGATTTTGGAGCCTTGCAACTGTTAGTAATGCTAAGGGCATGAGAGTCAGAGATTGAGCTTGATGGAGGAAGTGAAAATTGCAGCAGGTTGTTCAGAAAACTGTGAAGACGAAGTATGGGAGAGATCATCCTTATAGATGCTGAGCTGCCCAAGTACATTATGACATGAGAAGTGGTAGAAAGGAATAGAGTAAGCTATCTGCTGAACACAGTTGTAAATGAAAAGTGACATTGCTAGCTGGTAGATCAAAGCATTAAGAGGAGCATCATTTCTGGGTATTAAAGAGGGCACATTCTGCGTGGAGCACTGGGTGTTATGCACAAACAATGAATCATGGAACACTACATCAAAAACTAGTGATGTAATGTATGGTGATTAACTTAACAATAAAAAATTATTTAAAAAAAAGAAGAGGAAATTCGGACACAGACATGCACAGAGGGAGGACCAGCTGAAGCCATAAGCAGAAGGTGACCATCCATAAGCCAAGGAGAGAGAGACCTCCAAAGAAACCAAACCGGCCAACTCCTTGATGTCGGACTTCCAGCCTCCAGAACTGTGAGAAAGTAAATTTCTGTTGTTTAAGCCACCCAGCCTGTGGTAGTTTGTCATGGCAGCAAACTAATACAGGGGGTTATCTTTATCAGCACCCTAGAAATTGCACTAAAGATTTCTTTACTAGGCAAATTGTCAGAAATAATGCACTATGATCTTGTTTTCAATATATTCAACTCTTTTATAAAAGCAAAAAAAAAAAAAAAAAAAAAAGAGGAGCATCATTTCATGAAGACCCACAGCACAAATTTCAGAAGATCTGGAGTTTTGAGGGAGGAGGAAGGAAAACAGTTTAAAAACCAGCAATGAGAGCAAGAAAGACACTTCTCCTCCAATCCCTCAATAATTGTGTGGTTTAAACAGTTTCCATGTATTTACAGGCCATTGGGGTTTTGCCTTCTATGAAATGTCTGTTCCAATCCTGTATCCAATTTTCTATTGAATTGTTTGTGTCTTATTTGCAACAGTATGTATATATCCTGAGCTCTGATACTGTGTTTGATTTATGTTCAAATAACTTTCCCCAGGCTATCTTTGTCTTTTAACTTTTTATGTCATCTTTTTCTTTAACAGAATATTTAATTTTGAGGTAGTTACATTTGTCAATCTTCCCATTATAGTTTTTTTTCCCCTCCCTTGTCACAAGCAAACTACTAGTTGCTGGAATTCACAGCATCAGCCCTGGAGTCAGGCAGGGAGACTGGCTTTGTTCCACACCACAGTTCAGTCTTTTGGATCCCAGTTCACTGAAAGTAGTTTAATACCAATCCTCACTGCCAATTTCTGGTCTTAAAAAATCTGGGCTTCAAGAGTTTAGCTTCCATTCACTGCTTAGGATTTCTATAGAATATTGAATAGAGATATATACATACACATATATGTATGTATCTCCACATATCCCATGCAGACCTACATAGTCTTTTTTTTTTTTTTTTTTTTTAGATTTTATTTGTCAGAGAGAGAGAGAGAGAGAGAGAGCACAAGCAGGGGGAGCTGCAGTCAGAGGGAGAAGAAGGCTCCCTGCCAAGCAAGGAGCCCAGTGCAGGACTTGATCCCAGGACCCTGAGATCATGACCTGAACCAAAGGCAGATGCTTAACTGACTGAGCCACCCAGGCATCCCACATTTTTATATAAGTATTTTCTTAATAATTTCTACATGTTTAGATCAGAATGTATACAAGTTTAGCTGTTCTATGATAAGAATTTAAGAGCTATCGAGTCCAAAGAAAAATACCTCAACCTTTGTAGATCCCAGACTCTCTCTCTAAATAGACTACCTAAAATTTCCATATAAGTACACTTAATAGTCCAATTAACTGAACAGACCAATAGAAAAAAAAAAGGCACATTTCTTTTTTTTTTATTTTTAAAGATTTTTATTTATTTATTGAGAGAGAGAGAGAGAATGGTAGAGAGAGAGCATGAGAGGGAAGAAGGTCAGAGGGAGAGGCAGACTCCCTGCTGAGCAGGGAGCCCGATGCGGGACTCGATCCCGGGACTCCAGGATCATGACCTGAGCCGAAGTCAGTCGCTTAACCGACTGAGCCACCCAGGCACCCAAAAAGGCACATTTCATAGACTATTCAAAATTACTAAATGACCAACAATCGTATGTAAACTGTGATAAAATACTAGTCATCCAATGAATGCATACTGAATTAAGAAGGAAATACAATATGTCAACTATGAAACTGGCCATTAAAACCAATACTATCATCCCAGGAGTCCAGTTTATTGGCAAGTGGGCCCTTTCGGATACAACTGATAAGAGAGCACATTGATACAAATTTGCTTGAGACAAATATTCAAAAATCTTAAAGTGTACAGACCCCTTGGCTATTAATAATTTATTTGAAGAAAATTATCATACTTGTGTGCAAAGATTGATACAGAAGGAATTTCATGGCAGATTTTTTTTTATGGCTGAGGTATTTAATAAGTGTTGGGAAAATGTTAATAATCAAAAGGTAACTGGCAATCTAATGCAATAATACATGAGCATTAAGACTAAAACGTAGAGGGGTGCCTGGGTGGCTCAGGTGGTTAAGCGTCTGCCTTCGGCTCACGTCATGATCCCAGGGTCCTGGGATCGAGCCCCACATTGGGCTCCCGGCTCAGTGGGGAGCCTGCTTCTCCCTCTCCCTCTGCCTCTCTCCCTGCTCATGATCTCTATCTCTCTCTCTGTGTGTCTCTGTGTTTCAGATGAATAAATAAAATCTTTAAAAAAAAAAAACTAAGACGTAGAAAATGATGCTTAATGATATTGTAAAATGACTGCACTTTTAAGGGGTGGGGGACAAAGAGGAAGGCTGCAAGGCAATGAGGTCTCACTTAGGGTAAACTCGTGTACTGTGTGTGTGTGTGTGTGTTTATGTTTGTTTATGTGACTATGGATATAAAAGCATATCCCCAAAGTTAAGGAAGTTAAATGTAATTAAGATACTTTATTTTTGGGGGGGAGGAATGATACTATTTTCCATGTATATTACATGTGAAATATACTTCTTTTCGTAAATAGATTTAAAAGGCTGTTATCATTTCTTTAAAATTTTGTTGTTGTTGACGAACCTACATAGATACATCATAATCACCCAAACTCCTCGGTTTACCTTAGGGTTCATTCTTGGTGTTAAACATTCTATAGGTTTGGGCAAATGTATAATGACATGTATCCATCATTATAATGCTATACAGTATTTTCACTACCTTAAAAATCAACTGTGCCCCACTTATTCATCCCTCTGCCAGCCACACATGTCAACAACTCATCCTTTTATTGTCTCCATAGTTTTGCCTTTCCCAGAATGTCATAGGGTTGGAATCATACACTATGTATCCTTTTGAGATTGGCCTCTTTCACTTAGGAATATGCATTTAAGTTTCCTCCATAACTTTTCATGGCTTGCAGCTCATTTCTTGTTAACACTGCATAATATTTCATCATGTGAGTATACCATAGTTTATTTATCCATTCACTTACTGAAGGACACCTTGATTGCTTCCAAGTTTTGGCAATTATAAATTAAGCCACTATAGGGGCACCGGGCTGGTTCAGTTGGTAGAGCATGTGATTCTTGATCTCAGGGTTGTGAGTTTGAGCCCCATGTTGGGTGTAGAGATTACTTAAAAATAAAATCTAAAAAAAAATAAATTATGCTGCGGTATACATGTGTGTGCAGGTTTTTGTGTGGACATAGTTTTCAAATCCTTCGGGTAAATACCAAAGAAGGTGATTACTGGGGATCATGTGGTAACAGTATGTTTAGCTTTGTAAGACACTACCAAACTTGCTGTTTGGGTGGAGTGGTGACCTTGAAGCTTCTTACATGCCGAAGTGGAAACTGGAAGCTGCCTTTAATACTCATATATAAGAAAAGGAGCCGATAAAGATCACACACTCCAACTGTTGTTTACTAGAATTCTGAAGAAAAGACCCAGTTCTTATTACCTTACTTTCCTTCAGTAACTTTATGGCTATCATTCCCTTTGGATATAATGTTTAAAATTATGTAAAAGTCAATTGTCTATGGTACTCATAATATAGGCCCATATAATTCTTGTACATTCCTTCCAAGCTCTATGTAAAATTTCCTCAGGGAAGCCTGGGTTTATTTGATCCATATTCTACATGAAGGACAGAAAAGGGTTAGGCATTTCTCCTCATTGTTTCCTAACTACTTAATAGAGAAAAATTTCAGAAGCAGTAGGAAGTTGTTTGTACCTTCTGCTGATTTTCCTTTGATCCTGAGTGGACACTGGTATGGGTTAAAGAGAAGTCAACATCAATACCTGGATAATGTTATATGAGGATTCCCTAAGGAATTTGTTTGAGTTTATCTCCTCATGGGACAGGGGAGAGTAATACTAAATTCATTTTAGAAATGCATATATTTAAGGTAGATATTTAAGCATTTAAAATAATCAGTCTAGCAATTACTCTTCGTGTGTGTGTGTGTGTGTGTGTGTGTGTGTATGTGTTGGTCTACAACACAAGTTTTAAGCTATAGTATATTTTATATTTTCCTTCTCACTGCCCTTTGTAATGTGTGAACTTTTGTATAGTCTTGACTTCCATGTAGACGTTGTAAAATCTTCCATGTAACATTGCTATTTCTCTGGGCAAGAAGCTCAAGATCTTGCATTTAATTTGGGGACATGGAAGGGAACTATTTAGTTTTGGGTTGTTAAAATTTTATACTTATCTCCAAAATGCAACAGACCAATAACTTTTATAAGAAAATAAAAATATTGTTCTGAGTAAATGGATTAGAAAACCTTTTGCTCACTGTAATTGCAAAATTTTTTTTAGTGTTTTCTAAATTAGATTTACTAAGAAAGGAATATAGTTGAGCAAATTAGAAATAAGCCCAAACTGTAATGAGTTGACCATTAAGAATAACAAAGCTATTAAGAATGAACCTAAAGAGGGTTCTGGGAGGATGGCAGAGTAGGACGCATGAGGAGTCTGTCTCCCCACCTAGACAACAACTGCATGGCAGATTCTGCTTGATACAACTATTTTGGAACTCTAGAGTCTGTTGAAGGCTTGCAACTTCCACAAGGGAAGACTTGGATGATAAATTGCTAATTTTGGTCAATTTCAGCTCTTAGCTCATTGGCAGCTACCAATCCCCAGCCCCTAGCCATGTGGCAGAGAGCTATGCACATGTTCATGGAGCAGCTTTCATGTAGCTTGTGGGAACCAGGGTGGGAAAAAAGGACCTTGTTCTCCAAATCAAAAGACACTACCCACAGACTAAAAAGACAACCCACAGAATGGGAGAAAACATATGCAAATCAAATATCTGATAAGGGATTAATATCCAGAAAATATAGAGAAATCTTAAAACTCAGTAACAAATCTACAAACTACCCAGTTCAAAAATGGGCAAAGGACCTGAATAGATGTTTCTCCAAAGGCATATGAATGGTCAGTACACACATGAAAAGATGTTCAACATCACTTATCATTAGGGAAAGGCAAATCAAACCACAATGAGATATCACCTCACCTCACACCCATTAGAATGGCCACTATCAAACAAAAGCAAAAACTAAAAACAAAAAAAAAGTGAGAATGTGAAGAAATTGGAGCCCTTGTGCACTGTTGGTGGGAATGTGAAATGGTAAAGCCAGTGTGGAAAACAGTATGGCTGCTCTTCAAAAAATTAAAAATAGAATTACCATATGATCTAGCAATTATACTTCCGAGTATATACCAACAAGAATTGAAAGCAGGGACTCAAAGAATTATTTGTACACCCTTGCTCATAGTAGCATTACTCACAATAGCTAAAACATGGAAACAACTCAAATGTCTTTTGACAGTTGAATGGATAAGCAAATTATGGTATATACATACAATGGGATATTATTTAGCCTTAAAAAGGAAGAAAATTCAAAATATGCTGTGACACGAATGAACTTTGAGAACATTATACTAAGTGAAATAAGCCAGTCACAAAAAGACAAATAACATATGATTCCACTTATATGAGGTATAGACTGGTCAAAATCATAAAGACAGAAAGTATAATGGTGGTTGCCAGGGACAGGGGGAAGGAAGAATGAGGAGTTGTTGTTTAATCGGTATAGACTTTCAGATTTACAAGATGAAAAGAGTTTAAGGGGATGAATGGTGGTGATAGTTACTTAACAATGTAAATGCATTTCATACCATTGAACAGTACACTTAAAAATGGTTAAGATGGTAATTATGTTATTTACGTTAATTGTTGTTATTTTACCACAATTTTTTAAAAAGTGAAAAAAATGAACCCAAACCCTTAAACATCTTCATAGCTAACATTGGCATAGCACTTTGTGCCAAGCTCTATTCAAAATGTTTTCTATATGTTAATTCTCATAACAACTCTATGAAGGAGGTATTGTTACTATTATACTCATAGATGTGCAGATTAAAGCATAGAAGGGTTAAGTAACTTGCCCAAGGGCACACTGGTAGGGTACATCAAGTATCAAAGCAGTTTGAGTTCCAGAGGTTTTTGTTTTTTTTTAAAGTAATCTCTATGCCCAATGTGGGGCTTGAACTCACAACCCTGAGATCAAGAGTCGCATGCTCTACGGAGCCAGCCAGGTGCCCGCAGAGATCACGTACTAAGATAATACTGAAGCTGGTCATTGCCAGGGATGCAGTGGTTGCTCTATGAAATCCCATTTGTTTAGATAATGACTCCTAAGACAATGCTCATATTTTGGCATTTTCACAAACAAAAGGTTCTAGCAGAGACCTGAAGAACACAAAAGTTGAAAAGAGTCTACTCTGGAAGGGGATGTCTAAGCTGTGAGAATAACCTGCTCTGAGGCTAAGCATACTAAAAAGGCAGTAGAGTCAGGTTCTGCTTCCTATTTTGACTACTAAATATGTCCAAAACTAGCTTCAGCTCTTCTTAGAACCTGGGTATATTATGTATTGTTTGGTTAGTTCACTAAGGTAGCTAGTGAGGGCTATCTTATACAATTTTTCATTCTGTATCAAGTATTTTTATTTTTATTTTTTAACAAATGCTAATTGCACAACACAGAGATATAGTTTCCTTAAAAAGTATTTTTTAAGGGACACCTGGGTGGCTCAGTCAGTTAAGCATCTGCCTTCAGCTCAGGTCATGATCCCAGGGTCCTGGGATCCAGTCCCACATCAGGCTCCTTGCTCAGGGGGGAGCCTGCTTTTCCCTCTGCCTGCCACTCCCCATGCTTGTAGCTCTGTCTGACGAATAAATAAATAAAATCTTTAACAAAATAATTTTTAAGTTAGACATGAAAATAAGATGCTTTTTGAAGAATAACCCTGTATTATCTTTCTTTCTGCATTTAAAAAAGGCATTTATTTTTTCATTATTCTGTGGGTCAGTAATTTCAGCTGGAATCAGTTGTTAAGTCTGGTTTCTGCTCTACTTGGTATAAGTTGGGTTCACTCACATGCATGTACCTCAGTTGAGATGGCTGGGATGGCTGGGAGGCTTGGGTTTATTAGGGTTTATAATAATCTATCAAAATGAAGTGTCAGTTGAGGTATATTACAGAAAGAGATATGAGGTCACTGATACTGAAGGTACAAAATTGTTGGGACTGGATGATCAGGAAAGACTTCTTTGAAGAGAACAATTGTGCGCTGTAACGGAGTATTGTGTCGTCTGAAGAAGGGGCTTCTTGGTGCTTTTTCCTTGGTCTCAAGAGAGAGGAACTTTTATTTTTTTATTTTCTTTTTAACAAGTAGGTTCCACGCCAGCATGGAGCCCAACATGGGGCTTGAATTCACAACCCTGAGATGAAGACCTGAGCTGAATGAAGAGTTGGAGTCTTAACTGACTGAGCCACCCAGGTGCCCCAAGAGAGAGGAACTGCTAAAGAGTCCACTCAGAGGACTGAGTATGTGTCACCTGCAGGTGTTCTTCTTTTGGTTTAAGGATGGAAAAGGGAACATGATCTGGGGAACTGACCCACTGCACAGAAATATAAAAGACAAAAGGCAGCCTGAATCGGTCTTCGGTACTAGAACCGAGGATTGTGTTTTAGTATCTAACTGCACTTCTCACCTTCTCACAGTGCTTCTAAGACATTTGAATGTGTAAATGCTCCCCTAGGGGCTATGTGTGAAAGAACACTCATGGACTTGTCAAACATCCCATCTAAAGGTTCTCTTAGAGAAGCAAATAAGACTCCATTAATTAATAAGCTAGAAAGTACCAGATGCTCAGGATATAAAGAAGTGGTAATATTGAGCTGGACTAGAAAAGAATTTTGTCAAGGAAAAGATAGGCAAGGAAACTGTGGGGCCATTCCCAGGTTGGGAATGAAGGAAAGAATCTGAAGAACATACAGAAGCACTCCCTGAAACAAACGGCCAACTCTAAACATTTTTCAACTTCAGAGCACTGAAGTGCCACCATAGTACCAATGAAATAAGAATTTCCCTGCTCTCTTTATATCATCTCACCTCTTTTAGTACTTATCACTTCATCTGTTCCACCTGGAAAGGAACATTAAATCATAGTAAGAAAGATGTGGAAGGACAGGTAGAAGTGAAAGGCCAGGAAAAAAAAAAAAAAGACCTTATATTCTCATTGTAGGACTGAGTTAAAAAACCTTTTTGATCATTACATTGGAATAAATTAAACCACAACATTATGATATTTCTCATAAATTTCATCCAAAGCATGGGAAATCCAGTCCTATCAAGGGGCATTTAAGGGGCAATAGGAGACAAAACCAAATTTCTTTTCAGATTAAATCACTTAAGATCTGTGACGCCTGGGTGGCTCAGTCAGTTAAGCATCTGCCTTCAGCTCAGGTCATGATCCCAGAGTCCTGGGATCGAGCGCCACATCGCTCCTCCTTCTCCCTCTGCAGCTCCCCTTGCTTGTGCTCTCTCTCTCTCTCACTCACTCTCTATGTCAAATAAATAAGTAAACTCTTTTTAAAAAATCATTTAAGAGCTGTATGTTCAGCATAATATTTATTAGTTACATGAAAGATGCTTTAAAAACCAGCTATTTTTTAACCTACTGTTGAACTGCTATTGAAGATATTATACATTTATCATGCAAAGCTAACTCTATCTGTACCTATGATAATGCATTTGCTATGAGCTTCTCTTTAGGAAGATTTATACATTTACTAAAATAGATTTTTAAATTGTTATTGTTTTGAACCTGATAAACACTGCACACTTGATTCTTCTCTAGATCATTCCTTCATTTTAGAAGTTGGGGTTGTATAACTGAGGTCTCAGAGGAAAATAAATGTCATGTTCAGGATAGAAAATTTCAGAGTCTAATGAAGGGACTATTTGCAAAGGCGTAAGCAGCCTGTAGGGAAGCCGTTAGGCATGGGCACAGGGAGCCTGTGATTGTAACAGCAAGGATTTTACCAATTGCAGGCCTGAAGTTATGAGGAATAAAGTGATGATCAGAACTCAAAATCTATTGTATATAGAGGGGAAGGCTCCCTTCAAAGAAACAGTGACTTACATTTGAAGAACATAGGCAGGGGGTGCCTGGGTGGTTCAGTTGGTTAAGCGTCTGCCTTCGGCTCAGGTCATGATCCTGGACTCCCGGAATCGAGTCCCGCATCGGACTCCTTGCTCAGCGGGAAGCCTGCTTCTCCCTCTGACCCTCCCCCCTCTCATGCTCTCCCTCTCATTCTTTCTCTCAAATAAATAAATAAAATCTTAAAAAAAAAAAAAGAACATAGGCAGGCTCAGGTGATTCCACAGGTAAGAGCAAAAGAAATTAACACCATGACCTCATTTTCTTGCTTCTCTACACTCTCCTACTGAGTATACCCATTGTGGAACTCAAGGAAACCAGAGGGCTAGGAAGCTTGTGGAAGCAGTACACGGAAGGGGTAGAGTTTGAGTATAAAAGGATACAGAATTGCACTGCAGGACTGAATAGAACATATCAGCAAAGGGTTCTTAGCAACAAATTTGGACTCTTCCATAAAGTCTATGGTCATCTACATTTATATATTTCTTAGTAGGCTAATTTTACTTTTGACTTTATTCTTTTTCTGTTGTTATTTTTCCTTTGTCTTGATATCTGAAATATACATATTTTAAACTTTTTTCAATACAGGTATTTTTATCAAGTACCTCTTTTTGGAACAAAGCAAAATATAAATAAATATTTGAAGCTATAAAGAAGTTATCATTTTATCAATTACTTGATGCATTTTATCAATTACTTGATGCATTCACACCAACTAAAAGCACTCAGTACCATCCTAATAAATTTATTTATCAAAAAATTTTACAAAAAGCATCATTACTTAGAGTAGATATGGAGCAAAATATTTTAAGAGAAGGAACATAAAAACCTATCTTCTATACTAAACAATAGACAAATATCAGTTTTCAGTTATACTTCAAATGGTTTAAGATACAGATACCTGGAATTTCCATAAATGATCAAAGAAAGACTCATTTCAACACTAGAAAGATAGATTAAAAAGCTGTATTTTCTGTCCCTGAAGACCATATCTCAAATCTGCTTTTACTACTAACCCAAAATACATGGCAGTGTAAGTTGCACTAAGTTCTCTTCCTTTATTTTGGTTAATTTCTGTATAGTTTGACATACCAAAGATTGATTAAAGAAAGTTAGTTATATGCTTGTGATTGTCATTAGTTCTATTCTAAATAATAGTCTAGTAATGTACATGTTTATCATTCCCTTATGTATGCTTTTGATTGTAAGAATTAGGTCTTGACCATTCTCTTATACCATACACAAAAATAAACTCAAAATCGATGAAAGAACTCAATGTGAGACAAGAATCCATCAAAATCCTAGAGGAGAACATAGGCAGTAACATCTTCAACATCGGCCACAGCAACTTCTTTCAAGACACGTCCCCAAAGGCAAGGGAAACAAAAGCGAAAATGAACTTTTGGGACTTCATCAAGATAAAAAGCTTCTGCACACAAAGGAAAGAGTTAACAAAACAAAGAGACAGCCCATGGAATGGGAGAAGATTTTTGCAAATGACACTACAGACAAAGGGCTGATATCCAAGATCTATAAAGAACTTCTCAAACTCAACACCCAAAAGATAAATAATCGAGTCAAAACATGGGCAAAAGACATGAACAGACACTTCTCAAAAGAAGACATACAAATGGCTAACAGACACAGGAAAAAATGTTCATCATTAGCCAGGAGGGAAATTCAAATCAAAACCACATTGAGATACCACCTTACACCAGTTAGAATGGCAAAAATTGACAAGGTAAGAAACAACAAATGTTGGAGACGTTGTGGAGAAAGGGGAACCCTCTTACACTGTTGGTGGGAATGCAAGTTGGTACAGCCACTTTGGAAAACAGTGTGGAGGTGCCTCAAAAAATTAAAAATAGAGCTACCGTATGACCCAGCAATTGCACTACTGGGTATTTAACACAAAGACACAGATGTAGTGAAAAGAAGGGCCATATGCACCCCAATGTTCATAGCAGCAATGTCTGCAATAGCCAAACTGTGGAAAGAGCCGAGATGCCCTTCAACAGACGAATGGATAAAGAAGATGTGGTCCATATATACAATGGAATATTACTCAGCCATCAGAAAGGATGAATACCCATCTTTTACATCAACATGGATGGGACTGGAGGAGATTATGCTAAGTGAAATAAGTGAAGCAGAGAAAGTCAATTATCATATGGTTTCACTTATTTGTGGAACATAAGGAACAGCATGGAGGACATTAGGAGAAGGAAGGGAAAAATGAAGGGGGGAAAATCTGAGAGGGAGACGAACCATGAGAGACTATGGACTCTGGGAAACAAACTGAGGGCTTTAGAGGGGAGGGGGGAGGGGGGATGGGTTAGCCCGGTGATGGGTATTAAGGAGGGCACGTATAACACCACTGGGTGTTATATGCAAACAATGAATCATGGAACACTGCATCAAAAAAATAAAACACTAATGATGTACTGTATGGTGACTAACATAACATAATAAAATTTAAAAAAAAAGAATTAGGTCTTGAAATTTGAAATCTTAAATTTTTACTCTGCATGGCAATGTTCCACATAAGGATTCAGACATCGAGTTACTTATATGGCTGAATAAATGTGGCTTGTCCAGGAATAATGGCCAAATTCTTGCCTTTCAGTACTTAAGATTAATATTTTAATTTCAATAATGTAGCTGAGAAATTATTTCTCAGATAATTAGAAATGCTTTCATATGACATGATATTTGTTTCCTTGAAATCAACTGGCTGACTGGCAAGAGGCTATCATGATTTTATAGAAATATCAGTGGTCTTGGATTTAAAAAAAAAACTATTTTAGCTATGGTTTTGGTGGTAAAATTTAATGGCCTTCATTTCTTTCACCTGAAGGGGTTAGGTAAAAGACATCATACAGATTGACTAAGCACTCACTAGTCAAAAATTTTTCAGGAAGCATCTGCAGGTTTTGGAGTGTGGGTATAATAGGTTAGCTACCTCCTAGAGCAAACCCTGACACAAGGATTTAAATGCAAGCAGATTATTTGGAAGATGACCCTGGAAACACCTGTTCCGGAGGGGACACTTGACACAGGTAAGGCAAAGAAGCCAACAAAGGGTGTGTTATTGATCAAGTTACTCCTGTGGGCAACCAAGGCACAATCCCACTGAGGAACTCTGGGATACTGTGCAAAATGTTTCTCAGAGGTGTATTACCTGAGGGCTAAGGAAGCTTAGATATTGATCTTCAAATCCCATCTGTTACTGGTTGAGGGCTACACTTAGGGGCATTATTTCTCCAGGAATTCTGGCCTGTCTCCCACGGGTTGCAAGTACTTCCAGTTGCATGCTGTAGACTTTTACTGGAATTGTGTGTAACAAGGGAATACAGACAGAGCATCAACACATCTGTTAGAGGAGGGGAAAACAAAGCCAATGAATGTGACCTAAGTATTCAGTGTTTGCCCAAGCTCCCTGTGCTCATGCAATGCATTGCCTTACCACTTAGAGTCTCCCTTATCATAGGACTTATTACACTTTATTTTTTGCCTGTTAAATTTTATATCTCTTCCACTAGATGTATGAAGGTATACATCATGTCAATCATGTAATGCATTGGTGACTAGAACAATACCTTAGCATAGTGAGTTCTTAATAAATATTGGTTGAATGAGTTAAGACATGAATGAATGAAGCCTTAGTAATGTGGGAATGGACTAAGTATTAGAAAGCAGAACCTCATATTCACTCATATTCTATTGGGAACAAATCAAAGGACCAAGACTGCACTTACTTACACATGTTTTTGGGAATTTTTAGAGAATTGTAGTTACTAAGTGTTTCTTCAATTGAGTTGGAAAAAGACTGTTTCGATCCCATTATGGCATTATCTAGGAATGATGAATAACAATAAATGAAATGCTGAACTTACTTTGTTTTATATCTATAGAGTACAGATGCTTGATATCTTATGTAGAAAAAATATAAGATAGGGTAATATTTGGTGGGATATTTGTTAATCACGAATGGAAAAATCTGACATTTTGTTTAGAAATGTCAATTTCGAATTATGCAAAAATCTCATAATTTTACAAATAATCAGCGTATGTGTCCTTATCACTACACAAATGGGCATGACTCTAATGATTATGAAATCTCATTAAAAGTGGTATAAATATTGGGGCCTTCTCTGAATTAAAATCAAATTTTGAGAGTGTTCCCGTAATCCGTGATTCTTCTTCCCTTATTTCGGACAGCATCATTACATAGCGCTGCATTCTTTAAAAACTTTCATTAACTGAGCCAAATTATTTCAATATTGATCTGTTGAAAAAGATCCATTTTTTTTCATGTGATAATGGCAGAAATGAGCCCTTTATTTGATATTTCAGGGGGCCAAAACTAGAATTAATATCCGCTATTTAAATACCAAATTTAAAAAAAAAAACAAATTAGGCCACATTGATATGACTAAAGCACTAAACAAATGATCTCCTCTGCAAAATGGAGATAGAGATAACATATCATGTAGTGTCATTATAAGATCTGAATACTAAGAAAAATAAAACCTTTCACATAGGGCTTTACATCATCATCTGTAATGAAGAATTAATATTAAAAGGAAATTTTCCTTTAGTCATTAAGTAAATATATGATTAGGATGTAAAAGTAGTTACCATTATTTACCATAATTCTGGATGTGTAAGAAAGAAAATGAATCCACATAAGGAAGAATAAAAGGGAAATGTGCTAAATTAGCCAAATACAGATATACATATGGACTTGAATGGCAGTGAGAAATTAGTAAAGAGTTTTTTAAAAAAATGGGTTTCAGAAAAACAGTATGCATGTCTGTGCTAAGATATGATTTTGAATGTCATAATTGTATTAGTAATGCAGAGGGAACAGCAGTATACCTGTTCCCCACCAAACTCTCCAGAGGTATTGGTCGAATAGTACCCTAAGAGGAGAAGAGCAGCACACTGGGATTCACCAGCTGGGATTCAGTTACCTTTCAGACAGCTAAACAAGTGTCCAGTACCTGTGTCTGGAAGCAGTGTGGAAAAAATAATGACAAAGAACAAGGGAAGTATGAATTTTTAAATAAGGTTCAGCCATATTTTAAAAATGAAGAGAAGGATATATTTACCTTCTCCTTTGATTGCTCCCTATCCCCTGCCCCGAGGGTTTTATTCTCCCTTCCCTGTCAGGCACTCAGAATGCACAGGCTCTAACCCAGTGTTCCCTAGAGAACACTGCGTTTTCCTAGAGATGCCCCAGGGTACCACTGCTGACTGGAAAGGAGTTCAAGATCCAAGAAGCTCCTCCACTCTCAGTTCTGCCGGGGCAGTTCCTCTTTTATCTGTTTTTTTTTTATATATACAGTTTTGTGTAAGATCTCATTTGAAAAAATTCCTTCCTTTAAAGCTTGAAAAATAGGATTCTAGCTCTCTTCAAATCCATCCTAAAGAAAGATATTTTCTATAGATTTGCCAATGCAGTTTCTATATCACATTAGTACCCCCTCAGTCGTCTATACAAAAGGAGGGGAATTTAAAAGTATTTTTGCTTTTTAAAGAGTTTCAACTCCAGAAAGCAAATGTATGAGGAATCTTTTATAAAGAAAGAACAATCTTAGTTTCTTCTTTTTTTTTAAAGTTTATTTATTTGAGAGAGAGTGTGCATGCACAAAGGGGGATGGGGTGGGGGAGGGGAGGGGCAGAAGGGGAGGGAGACAAAGTCTTAAGCAGACTCCATGCTGACGTGGAACCAGACTTGCACTCCATCTCAGGACCCTGAGATCATGACCTGGGCCAAAACCAAGAGTCCCACGCTCAGCTGACTGCACCACCCAGGTGTCCCAGGAGGATCTTAGTTTCAAGGTTAATGTTTCCATGGAAACCCCATGAAATTTGCCCTAGACATGCTTAAAACTATTTCCACAGAACTCTTAAGACTATGAGCCTTGGTTTCCTCATCTGCAAAACAGAAATAATGTCTATTTTGAGGAGTTTTGGAGAAGGTTAAATTATATTAAAAAGTCCTAATGCAAAAGGCCTAGTCTGTGATCTCAAAACTGTTATTTATCATCAGGAAATCAAACCACACTGAAAGCTCCCAACTTTATCAATATTTTTCAAATTTACCTACATTTCTTTGAACATCTTCTTTATAATTTTCATTTCTTAAAAGAACACATTTAAATAGTAAACTGTAAAAAGGTACAAAATATGAACAAAAAGGAAAATATATAGTTATTTAAAAATGTAGTCTGTTGAAATTATCAAGTCCTGCTCTCATGCAGCCTACATTGATCATAGGCGAGAAGGTAGAACCATAAGCCATAGTTCTTGCTCTTAGAATTTACTTTGATGTCTGCATCAGTTTCTCTAGCGCTGACCTTCTTTTGGCCACTAACCTCATTCAATCTTCGTGCCTGGGTCCCATATTTCCTGTAACAATACTTCCATACTCCTAGTTCTGCAATTTTCCAGTACTGGTGGTACAGTCCACTCATGGTTTGTCCCTCTTAGGGCTTTGGATATGTGTCCAGCTCTCTTACTGGGACGATTAATATGTCAAGGCTATCTCAGCTTCATGTCTCTAATAATCTCAAGAGTGTCTAAAGAAATAGAACTTATTTCCTTTCTTCCATCCCTCCTTCTTTCATTTTTCGTAACTTTAAACAAAAGTAAATTGAGAGCCTACTATGTGTCTGGCAACTTTGGAGGGTCCTGGAGCTACAATGAAGCATAAAATCAGATATGACCTCTGCTCACATGGAGTATGTATCCGGTGCAGGAAAGGAGCAATAAACACTTAAGAAATACCCACACAAAGAATTTCAAAATGTTAACTATGCATGTGCTATGAAAGTAGACAGCATTGTGCGATTCTTTAATAGAAATATTTGTCTTTGTGAGGAATCACTAAAAAGGTGACACTAAAATTGAGAATGGAGATACGTAAGAGTCACTTCCGGGAAGAGTAGGAGAAGGAAAATACATTGACTGGAAGACATATCATGAAAAAAGATCTCATGGTGGGCAGGAGTAATTGAATAAATACTTTGAAAAGGACAGCCTGGCTGTGATAGAGATAATGGGGAAGGAACTAAATGTATGAAGGCAGAACATTTAGGAAGCTACTGAGAATCCAGATGAGACAAATTTTTTGCATGTTCCAGGGTCAAAGCTCACATTTTGTTCAAAAACGGATGCATAAAAAGGTGAGGGTCATAATGGATTTCATTTCAAATTATTTTTAAGGGTTTTAGAAACCTTGTGTAAGGGTCAGGGTTTTTGACACCCTCAAATGCAGGGACAGCAGAACCAGAGGTTGTAGAGTTACACAAAATGAGGGCTAGCTCCTGACTTTATTAAAGGAAGTTCATTACCTAGGAAAAGCATAGATACGTCAATTTAAAGAGCAGGGAACTGGTGCCTAAAGAAGTTAAGAAATTTATACCAGATGTACATGTTTGAGAAACAATGGAAATCAAGCCATCTGTATTCTGCCCAAATAAATAATTTTATTTATTAACAATTGCTGTATACTTATTATGTGGCAGTCATAATTTTAAATAACTTTAAATACTGGAGATTCATTATGGGGCAAAGTAAAAATGATCACTTTGCTCATAGAACTCATAGTATTGTGAGGAACCCTGAAAAATGCAATGTGAAAAATTTATTAGATGCGAAGTACAGTTTATAATGCACATGCATTTATGAAATAGACATCAAAAAATAATCCTGTTGAGTTTGGAGGAAGTGGCATCCACTTTGAGTCAGGGCAGAGAGAGAAGCACAAGCCAGGTAAGAGGGGTTTGGAATGGGAACCTTTCAATCAGAACAGGATGTGCAAAAGTCACGACTTAAGAAGAGATAAATTGGTACTGAGAAAGAAGAACAAAGAGATAAAGAGGTAAATCATTCAGGAGTTTGTTAGCCACGGCAAGGAGTGTGTATTTATCCTAAGAATGATGAGAATTCGTTTCAGGAGCAATAAGATCAGATTTGCATTTTAGAAGGACCCCTCTGGCAGCAACGGTGACGGGGATGGAAGGCGAGGGGCAAAACCTAAGGCAGGGACACGTTTTAAGAAGTTGCTTGAATCAGACAGGCAAGTAATGGGGTGTCTGTATTAAGACAGGAACAGTGAAGAGGAGGAGATGTGGATCGATTCTAGAGATGCACAGGTAGTGGAATCAACCAGACTTGACGATTAAATATAGCAGGGTAGCAGATGGGAAAATAGGGAGAGAGAAGGAGGTGTGAGAATAACACCAAGGTTTCACCAGAAATCCTCCCTAAGGAGTATTTTTACTGGTAAAATGGTAAGTTGTAATGATCATAAACTTTTGTTTCTTTCTTCTCCAAAAAATGGTAAGTTGTAATGATCATAAACTTTTGTTTCTTTCTCCTCCTCCTCCTCTTCCTTCCTCTTAATGAGAGAGAGAGAGAGAGAGAGAGAGAGAGAGAGAGAGAGAGAGAGGGAGGCGCAAAGGGAGAGGGAAAGAATCTGAAACAGGCTTCATGCCCAGCGTGGAGCCAGACGCGGGGCTTGATTCCATGACCCTGAGGTCATGACCTGAGCCGAAGAGTGGGATGCTTTACTGATTGAGCCACCCAGGCGCCCCATAAATGGAATACTCTTCTGTGACTTGCTTCTTTCTCTCAGGACTATGTTTGATATTCATTTGTGTGGTTGTGTTTAGCAGCAGCTCATTCAATTACTTGGCTGTATAGTGTGTTGAATAAATGTACCAAAATCAGTTGATCTTTTAGATGAAATGATAGGCATTTGAGAGTTTCCAATTCTTTTCTATTATGAACAATGTATCTAAGAACAGCATTTTACATATCTCCTAGAGCACATGTGCAACAGTTTCTCTAGGATAACTGATTATCCAGGAGTAGAATTTCTAGGTTGTATGTAGTTCAGTGTTTATAGCAATTTTGGCTTTACCCAGAGTTGTAAATTCCAGTTATGTCACTTTCATGCTCATTCATGCCTGATATTGTCTGGCTTTTCTTTACCTCCCTCTGTCAATTCCTTTCTTCCTCCTTCCCCTCACTTCCTCTTTTTTTTTTTTAAGATTTTATTATTTTTTTTTTTTTAAGTAATCTCTACACTGAACAAGGGGCTGGAACCCACAACCCTGAGATCAAGGGTCGCCTGCTTCACTGACTGAGCCAGTCAGGCGCCCCTCCCTCATTTCCTTTTGAATCTATTAGCTGTAAAGCTATAATTCATTGTTTTTTTAATTACATGTCCTTGACTTTTAATGAAGCTAAATATTTTTTATATATCTAGTGTTCATTTATATTTCTCCACTGCAATGATCTGTTCATAGTTTTCCCATATATTTTTTTTCTACTGCGTTGTTCATGTTTTTCTAATTTTAGGAGTTTTGTTTTTATATTGTGAATACTAATGACTTATCAGTTATATGTGTTGCAATTTTTCTCATTCGAGACATATTTTCCTCTTTTTAAAAACAAAATAAATGAACAAAGGAGGAAAAAGAGAGAGAGAGACAAACCAAGAAACTATAGAGAACAAACTGACGGTTGGGGGGGTGGGGGGGGTGTTGGATGGGTGAAACAGGTGTAGGGGATTAAGGAGTGCACTTATCCTGATGAAAAAAAAAGGATACTGAGATAAAAGGTGATTTTAAATTTTGAAGTATTAAACATTATCAATCCTTTCTGAAATCTTTTTTACACTTTCTGTGTTTACTTTTAAAAGCCTTCCTCTTTCCCGTGGTTGTAAAGATGATCTCCTATATTGTTTTCTAAAACATAGATATGGCTTTCATATTTAAAACTGTAATCCAACAGAAAATGATTTTATCCATTACAGTGGAGGTTTAGTTTAAATACTTTTCCCTGTGGATGATATATTTTTCTCACTTCATATATAGCATGGGTTAATCTCAGCAGGACAAGCCTGACCACATACTTAATACAGGCAACCCTGGGGCCTGGTACTGACTCTTAGCCAAAGCTACGAAATGCAGTAACTAGAGAGAGAGGATATTCTGTAACCATGAGTATGTGAATTATTTCAGGGTAGGACATAACCGGTCAGCCCTGTTTGCTAATAATGATTGGATTCTAAATTTTTACCTGATTTCAGTTGAGACTGGGGGTTTTTGATGGTTAAGGCTGGTCTACCTCTGCACACGTGTCAGTGGTTTCAGATCTGGAGGCAAAATGTGTCCCCTGAGCCCCAGTAGTGGGAGGACAACAAGCCTGCTCCTGAGATCTCTGGTCCTTCAGTGCAGCTGCTGCACCTGCTGTTGCTGTAATGTATGTCTTACTCTAATAAAGCTGTAAGTAGAACTGATTGAGTCCTGTGCGTTCTTTCGCAATTGAAAAGTTAAAGCAATCAATGTTTAATTAGGGCACTCCATTTCATTTATTAAAGTCTCTCAGTTCTAACATAAATTAAATTTTCAATATATGGTGGTTCTCATTCTGAGGTATTTTTTTTTCCTTCCATTTGGCTATCTCTGCACGAACATCCTGTTATCCTAATTAATGACTGCTTTAAAATAATAATTAACATTTGATAAAATAACCCCTACCAAGTTCTTCCTAAGGAACATCTTAGGTATTCTTGGCAGTTGGCTCTTCTACATAAATTTGAGAGCCAGCTTTGCAAGTATTAAAAACCACAACAAAAACAGTATAAAACTCCCTGGGGTCAGTGATTCCCTTGTAGGAACGCTTTTCAATGGCAGACCGATTACCTGGTTTTGAAATTGTTCATGTAAATAGTATATTGTCAGGTCTGTTTGCTGACCTCATGAAACGATTTTGGAAGTGTTCCTTTTTTTTCTACTTCAACTTTTTGGAAGAGTTTGGGAAGTAGTGATGTTATTTTTTCTTTAAATATTTGGTGGAATTCATTGACACTATCTAATCCTGGGCTTTTTGTTGGGAAGTATTTGATTACTGATTCTATCTTCTTACTAGTTATAGATCTCTTCAGGTTTTTCATCTCTTCATGATTGTGTGTTTCTAGGAATTTATCCATTTCTTCTAGGTTATCCAATTTGTTGACATATAATTATTTAGAGTATTGTCTTACAATCCTTTTTACTTCTGTGGCATTAGTGGTAATGTCTCTTCTTTCATTTCCAATAATTAGTTGAGTCTTCATTTTTCTTGGTTAATCTAGGTAGGGATTTACTAATTTTGTTGATCTTTAAAAAAACCCTAGTTTAGTTGATATTTTTCTATTGTTTTTATATTCTCTATTTTATTAATCTTTGCTCTCATCTTTATCTTTTCCTTCCTTCTGCTGGCTTTGGTTTAGTTTGTTCTTTTTCTATTTCTTTGAGATGTAAAGTTAGGTTGTTCATTTGAGATCTCTTAAAATGTACACATTTTCAGCTATAAACTTTCCTCTTCGCATTACTTTTGTTGCATCCCATAAATTTTGCTATGTTGTACTTTTGTTTTCATTTGTCTCAAGATAGTTCTGAGAATTTCCATTGTGACTTACTCTTTGACTCAGTAGTTGTTGATGAGTGTGGGTTGTTTAATTTCCACATATATGTGGATTTTCCAGTTTTTCGTTTTCTAGTTTCATGCCATTATGATCAGAAAAGATACTTTGTATAATTCCAATCTCTTTAAATTTATTGAGACTGGTTTTGTTGTCTGACACATGGTCTATCCTGTAGATGGTTCCACGTGCTCTTAAGAAGTATGTTTATTCTACTGTTGTTGGAGGGAGTATCTTGTATATTTGTATGCCCAATTACCCTACAGTATTGTTTAAGTCCTCAGTTACCTTCTTATCTTCTGTCTTGCTGTTCTATCCATTATTGAAAGTGGGTACTGAGGTCTCCTACTATTACTGGGTTGCCATCTATTTCTCTTTTCAGTTCTGTAAATTTTGCCTCATTTAGGAACTCTTATGTTTGGTTTATCATATTTATAATTGTTAAAACTTCTTGGTCAATTGACTCTTTTATCCTTATATAATGTCCTTTTTTTTTTTGTCTCTTGTAATAGTTTTTGTCTTAAAGCCTATTTTATCTAATATTAGTATAGCCATCCCTGCCTTTCACTGATTACTGTTTGCATGGAGTATCTTTTCCCATCCTTTCACTTTTAGTCTATGTGTTTGATTACAATTTTCCTTTCTTATAATGTCTTGATATGTTTTGGCATCAAAATTACGCTTACTTGAAATTTTTCTATTTTTTAGAAGAATTTGCCTTTATTTACACTAAATTTTTGATGAAATTCACAGCAAAGGCATTGGGGCCTAAAGTTTTCTTGGTGGGAAGAATTGCAAATTACGGATTTAAATTGTGTAATTATCTGCTGGCTTTATTAATTTTTTCCTGTGTAAAGTCAGTTGTATTATTATTCTTATAGGGTAATTTTTTTTTCCTCTGCTGTTCTATAATTTTCTCTTCATGATTGACTTTCAGTAGTTTTACATGATGTGCAAGGTGTGGATTCTTGTATTGATTTTCTGGAATTGTTAGAGCTTCGTGACTTGATGTCTTTTATGACATCTGAAAATTTCTTACCTGTTTCTCTTTTAAAATACTGTTTGTTTCCCATTCTCTTCCCATTTTATGAGACTTCAATTAGAAGTATATTTAACTTTTCCATTGTACCCAAATAACCATTATTTAGTCTCTGTATTTTCATTCTCTATTTATCAACATACTTCTTTTTGAATATTCTCCTATGATTTGTTTAGCTCTAATCTGCTGTTAACTACATATATTACTTTTTAAATTTTTCAATTATTATTTCCTTTGGTCCAAGGATTTTTATCTTGTTCTTTTTATAATTTTCATTTCACTTCCCAAGTTATTATTCTCATCTTTATTTCCATAGCATATGGAGCATGGTCATTAAAAAAACATAACTTACACAATGTTATATGTCAATTATATCTCAATAAAGCTGGGGAAAATATTAATAAAATAAAAATAAATATATGTCAAGTAATTCCATTATCTGTGTTTCTCTCTGAATCTATTTCTGTTTTTTTGTTGTGTCTTCTGATTTCAATATTTCTCTTGCCTACTTGTATGCTTTATACTTTTTGACTGGCAAACATCGTATATGAAAAGCCATATAATATGTTAAGAAAAAAAGAAGAAGAAGATAGCAGGAGGGGAAAATGAAGGGGGGGAAATCGGAGGGGGAGATGAACCATGAGAGACAATGGACTCTGAAAAACAAACTGAGGGTTCTAGAGGGGAGGGGGGTGGGAGGATGGGTTAGCCTGGTGATGGGTATTGAAGAGGGCACGTACTGAATGGAGCACTGGGTGTTATACACAAACAATGGATCATGGAACACTACATCAAAAACTAAAAAAAAAGAAAAGAAAAGAAAAGAAAAGCCATATAAATCATTTTGAGTCTAGTTTGATACATTTTTCCACAAGAGAGAACTTATTTTTACCTCTTTAAGATAGGCAGAGCACTTTCTTATGGCATGTTGCCCATGTGTTATTCGCAACACAAAGGTTATAGAATTTGATAGGAAAACTAAATCTTAATTTCTGTTTCCCCTGCCCTGTGAATCTATCAGAAGCACTGTCAGCTTCTTAGCCTCACCACCAACTCTTTAATATTTGTCAGATGTCCCTTGGAAGAAAAATCCCAAATTCTCAATTCAATCTTTCTGGGTTTCCCTTATTTCTTGCCTTCCATGTTAGTTCTTCAGTGCCTTCAAAATAACAACTTTTAAAAAAAAATTTGTACAAATTTTTGCTATTCTATGTGAGAAAGTTGATCCAAATTAACTAGTCTACCATTACTGGAAACAGAACTTATTGGACTTTTGTAATACATGTTTTATAATGTTTACTAACTCTCTTCTGACTTATTTTCAGTCTTTCCTTTTATTTCTCTAAAGTTATTAAGATATTACAATACATGGCTAATAATTCTAATGTTTATTGTATTGATTGGTCTCATTTTGCCATTGTTTCTTTTGACTCAGACTCATAGTGGTTACTTTCTTTTTTTTTTTTTAAAGATTTTATTTATTTATTTGAGAGAGAGAGAAACAGCATGAGAGGGGAGAGGGTCAGAGGGAGAAGCAGGCTCCCCACTGAGCAGGGAGCCCGATGTGGGACTCGATCCCAGGACCCTGGGATCATGACCTGAGCCGAAGGCAGTCGCTTAACCAACTGAGCCACCCAGGCGCCCGTGGTTACTTTCTTTGTAAATTGAGATTTTTTTTTTAAGGTGAGTTCATATTCCTTAAAACTTTATAAGTAGAGGGGCTCCTTAGTGGCTCAGTCGGTGAACATCCGACTCTTGGACTCGGCTCAGGTCATGATCTCAGGGTCATGAGATCAAGCCCCACATGGGGCTCTGCACTCAGTGCAGAGTCTGCTTAAACTCTTCTATCTCTCTCTCTCCCTCCACCCCTCCCCTTTGCTCTCTCTCTCTAAAAAATAAATAAATAAAAATCTTTAAAAATCTTTTTAAGTAAAAATTATTTGAGATCTGGCTTGAAAGTAGGACTCTATTGTCATTCTCTTTTGGCATATGTGAGGTTCCTTAGTCTTTTACTAACACTGTACTCAAGATTCTCCACCCTTGTACACTGCCTCATCCCAAAGTCATATACTTCACATTTTGTTACAGAAATACTGCAATTCCAGGTTAAAAAAATAATCTACTCCATTTATTTATTGCTGAACAGTGAACTACCCTATGTTAAACGTTAGAATGACAACATTTATCTCACACTCCAATCTACAGTTTTGGCAAGAAATCAAATAGCAAGACTGAACCTACAAACAAAAAGGGGTGTAAACTCACTGGTGTAGGCTATCATGACTCAGAACCAATTTGGAACAGAAAACTGTGGTAAGTTTCCAGAACTGGTCCAAGAGTATAGAAGAGTTCCACAGTTTGCTTCCCATAGTTGTTTGGAGTCTAGTTTGATGAAGAACCTGAACTGAGTCTGGCAAATTTCACTGTAATTCTTTTTTTTTTTTTTTAAGATTTTATTTATTTATTTATTTATTTATTTATTTATTTATTTGACAGAGAGAGAGAGAGAAAGAGAAGGAGAGCACAAGCAAGGGGAGTGGTAGGCAGAGGGAGAGGGAGAAGCAGGCTCCCTGCTGAGCAGAGAGCAGGCTCGATCCTAGAACCCTGGGATCATGACCTGAACTGAAGGCAGATGCTTAACCGAACTGAGCCACCCAGGTGCCCCTTCACTGTGATTCTTAACATAAATCCAAGTTGAACTAACAAAAATTGGAACCAGTTCACCAAGCACAAGGAAGTATACTCTATTATTATAAAAGCCCTCTTTTATGTCTTTATAGAGTCTGAAACCTCCCCTCCTACTCACTAGCTACCTACCTACATACACACACACACACACACACACACACACACACACACACACAGAGAGAAGAATAAACGTTCCAAGGCTCTCTCACATGAATATTACATTTTGCTGAAGCAATATAATCATGAGACTTCGCTGCCATCTACATAATGTTCCTCTATTTTCATTGACTGCTAGAGAAAATATGCAATGGGAAAAACAAGGAGCTAAGGCAAGAATCAATCACATAGTTATCTTAACTAGGACCATCAGGCTGAATAAAAAGAAAAGGAGAATCATGGACTGACATGCTAATTATCCCATGGTCCAGTCCAAAAAGACAATGAGCCCTAGAATACACAGAGCCAGATTATCTTTGGAATGTGGTGCTTCACTAAATTAGTATCTTTCGTGTGTGAGGCTCATTGGTATTTTCATAGTCAAAAAGTTAATGAAAATTACCCATAATCTAACTTTCCCTCTTAGATCAGCAGACCTTAATAAAAATTCTAAATTTCAAACACATTGTTGATATACTTTCCTTATTTTCATTAGAAACTGAAGATGGTTTTTTTTAACATTTCACTTTGGGCTATTTATCCTATTTTAATACACAAACTGGATAAATTCACATATTTTACATTTATACATTTTAACATCTCAAGTCTCTTGGAAAAATTCAACAAAATACTTTCTGACTTAAAATCATTACTTGAATTTTCCTGTGTAGTTTATGTTAATCTGTTATATGATTTGTCACATGCTATTTACCTTTATATTCATTCTGTGTTTGTGTATGCATTTTCAAAGATCTAATGATAAAAAAAAGTTGGTAGTCACTAATAAGGGGAGTCAGGAATTTAGAGACACCACTAGGTTCTTATTTTGTCACTCTGAACAAATTTTTAAAAGTTTGTGCTTCATTTTCCTGTCCTATAAAATGACAATACTAAAATTAATCTTCCCTATTTTACAAGGGTGTCATGAAAATAAAAAAAAAAAAAGATAATACCTGTTAAGGATATCTGTAAACTTCAGCATTCTGTTAACATACTAGGAATCTTTTCACAGGTAGTAAGTAGAAATACTGAGAAAGTCTCCAACTCTCAAGCGTGCAACCCAAAGCAGTTTACTAGAATTCTGTCTCAACATTCAAAATCCCAAGTAGTCTCCTAGTCCTTCTTCCCATGAGAGGATGAGAACACCAATAATACTGGTTGCATCCTGAGATTCTGCTTTGCTCTTTCCTCTTTTCACGAACTTTGCCATTATCATGACAAACCTACAAAGCTAGCACTTTTAGTACTCCAGTACTCCATAAGAGCTACCCAAGGCTCAAGGACATAAAGTCATATTATTCAAGTAACTTGTTTACTGAAGAATTTTCTCTGAGGGGAATGTAAGCAATTACTACCTGCAATTAAGATGTTATTAATAGCTTATTCCCTTCATGACATTCCCAGGCACCTTCAGTTCAGTCTCTATCTTCTCTTCTCCCCCAATGTGTGTTTGATCTGGGACTTTGCTTATAGTGGCTGACTGGAGCAAGATCAGCTTGTAGACATCTCCTACCCCTACCTCCAACTCTCTTCGAAAGTCAGAGCTTTGGCTTAAGGAAGGAGAAAAGAGAAAGCAAAAATGTCTTTTATTTAGCTGGTAGTGGTTATAACCCCTCCCCTTTCTTTCTTATTACTGCTTCTTTGGCTGGTGCTGACTGATACATGTGTGGCAGGTATTCAGTCTTTTTGTGGGGAACATCATTAGGGAATTCCCTGATCCACTGTTCCCTGGCTTCCTATTATTGTTGGTTCGGTTTGGATTAATGTTCAGAACCGTACTGGAATTTGTCAGACTCAATTTAGGTCTTTTTATGAGACTAGTCTCCGAACAGCTGTGGAAATCAAGATCTGAACTCATTACTTTAGGACCAGTTCTCCTGAAAATTCACCACAGTATTCCTGTCCCCAATTAGTCCTGAGCCTTGATACCTTATACCAGTTACTTTCCATCCTTTTTACTTGTAACTTTGGTATTCCTTTTTGGTTTCCTGAATTTGTTTCTGTACTCTCTATCATGGACTTTGTTCAGACATATGCTCTTCCATTCATTTGAATAGACAACCTGCATTAATTGGCTGCAGTCCTCTCTCGGGCTTGTAATCTGAATAGTTCCAATGTGTATCCCCTAATGATCTGGCTCAGGCTCTAGTCTTCAATCACCTATACTTATTCCAAACCCAAATACCAGCTCCTGCCATAAGGGCATTTCCCAGAGCTGCTAAAATAACCTTGACTAGTAGCCTGGCAACTATCTTGGGAAAGATACCAACAAGATGGCTCAAGCCCAATTACCGGATGTGGTGTTCACATACCGTCCAAAACAGGGAATGCAGGCTGATCAATTGCCTCTTAGCTTCTATGCCTTGACAACTCTATTTTACACTACTTGGATAAACACACACAGATTATTGAACTTGATCCATTAGCAGACATCAGAATGGTTAACAGAAAGCCAGTGCCCTCTTTTTTATACATTCATCTCTACGAGTGATTCTCTTTGATGTTCTTCCCTTTACATGGCCTCAAGTTTGGGGAATGACCTTTCACAATACATTGTTTTTACTCTTGCTATAAAGAAACCACTCCAATCCTGAGTGGCATAAAACAACAATTTTATTGTGTTTACAGATTCTATGGGTTAGGAATTTGAACCCAGTACACTGGGGACAGCTTTTGTCCAGGTAAGGAAAACACTGTGGCAGGGAGCTGGAATCCTCTACAGGCATCTTTACTCACATGTCTAGCAGTTGATGCTGGTCATAGCTTGAGATCTAAGCTAGGACTGTGAGCCAGAGCACCTACATGTGGATTCTCCATATAGCCTGAGTTTCTCACAGCATAGAGTCCTCAGAATTTTTACATGGTGACCCAGGGATACAAAGGCAAGTAGCCAAGGAAAGCTAGGCTGAAGCCCCATGACATTTTTTTCTAACTTACTCATGGAAGTTCTACTGTGTCACTTCTGCTGCATTCTTCTGATTGTAAGCACGTCACTAAGATCAGCTCAGATTTGAGAAAACTGACCGTTCAATGGGAGGATTGTCAAAGAATCTGCAGATATCTTTTAAAACTCTCACAGTCAACAATTCTGACAACTGTCTCTACTGTTTATCTCTATTCTTAAGACTTATTTATATAGACCGGAAAAGGGAGGACAATTTGGTTAGTGCCTACCAGGTGCAAGATCAGTCTGGCAATCATTTCATATGCCTCAGGGGAACTGCTGGCCCCACATTGAGGCAGCTGTCTGTATCTGTAGAATTCAGGATCATCATTTCTTCTTATATTTTTCTTTAATACTTTCATTGAGATATTATTCATCTACCATACAATTAACTCATTTAACATGTACAATTCATTGGTTTTTATCATTTTCATAGAATTGTATAACCATCACCATAATTGATCTTGTAAAATCTTATCATCCCCCCAAAAAACTAGATATCCATTAGTAGTCATTCTCCATGAACCCCAACCTCAGCTCCCAGCAACCACTAATCTACTGCTTCTACAGATCTCCCTGTTCTGGCCATTTGATATAAAAGGGCATCATATGCTATGTGGTATTTTGTGGTTGGATTCTTTCACTTAGCATAATCTTTTCAAGGCTCACTCATGCTATAGCATGTATCAATGTTTTATTACTTTTTATGATTGAATAATATCCCATGATATGGATACATGACACTTTATAGTTAATGAAAATATGGATTGTTTACAGTTTTTAGTTATGATGCATAATGCTATGAACATTCATGTACAAGTTTTTTGTGGACATATGGTTTTATTTCTCTTGAACATATATGTAGGAGTGGAATTGGTGGTAATATGGAAACTCTATGTTTAACATTTTGAGGAACTGCCAGACTGTTTTCCACAATAGTTTCAGCATTTTACATTCCCACGAGCAGTGTATAAGGGTCCAATTTTCCACATTCTCACCCACTCTTGTCATTATCTCTCCTTTTTATTATAGTCATAGAAGTTCTACTGTGTCACTTCTGCTGCATTCTACTGATAGTTACAGTAGAGTGGGTGGCAAGTGGTATTGCATTGTCATTTTGATTTGTTTTTCTCTGATGGCTAATGATTTTGAGCATCTTTGCATGTGATTATTGGCCATCTTCTTTGGAGAAATGTCTGTTTGGACCTTTACTCATTTTTAAACTAGTTAATTTATTGTATTTTGTTTTTAATTATTGAGTTTGGACTTCTGCATGAATTTTGGAAACCAGTTCCTTATCAAATATATGACTAGTAAACATTTTTCCCCATTCTGTAGGTTGTCTTTTCACTTCATGGTGTCCTTTCAAATATAAAAGTTTTAATTCTGATGACATGCAATTTATCTATTTTTTTTTTGCCACTGATTTTTGGTGCCCTCTATAAGAAGCCATTTCCTAACTCAAGGTTACAAAGACTTATTCCTATATTTTCTTCTAAGAGCTTTATAGTTTTAGATTTTACATTTAGGTGTGTGATCCATTTCACATTTACATGTGGATGTCCAGTTTTTTTGGAACCATTTGTTGAGAAAACTCTTTTTTCCCTCCATTGAATTGTCACGACACCCTGGTCAAATATCAATTGACTATAATGTAAGGGTGCATTGATAACTCTCAGTTCTCTTCCAGTGATCTATATGTACTTATTTCTTCTTTGTGTCAGCTAAAGAGCCTATTCACCAATTCCAAGAAAAAGGAAAATGCAAACTTAACATATCTAATCATAACATTGTACCATGTTGATATCCTCATGGATGAGAGGCAAGCTAAACCATGGCCTGAAGGGAGATTCAAACCTCCAAGTGAATCTTCATTCCACATGAATAACATGAATTTCCTAGATTACAAGGCTCCTAGGCATAGAAAGAACCAGGCTGTGTCTGTGGGAAAGTCTGAATTAAATTTGCCCACATTTTTTAAAGTGACAAAGCTTTACATTAATGGAGGAGCTGATGAGGTGTGTTGGTGTTAATTAGCTGCCTAAAGTGGCTTAGCTTGAGTCACTTCTCTTAGCAACTAGTTTCCTCTTTGTTGTCCAGTGAGGCTGATCTTTGGCTAAAATTTTTCTACCTGTCATCTCAATTTTCATGACTAAATGTGTACAATATGTTCAACTCTTAAAACCTGGTTTCAACTTCAAACTGGACTAAACCAGCTCTTCCCCAAATATGCCATTCATCACAAAACTTTGAGCCTGGCAGCCCACCCCTGACGTGAAATTCTACACAGAAAATCCCTGTGTTAAAGCAATTCAGCAGACTTCTTTGCTGACCAATCAAGTTCTTTTGTCAAAGGCAAAGTCTAATTTCATCACTGAAGATGAATGGCTGAAACTGCAATACCCTGGTAGGAGTGGCACACTGAAACTCATTTAAAAAGGGGTTGCACAATGAAATTCACTTTAAAAAAAGGGTGTAATTAATTGAACAAATAAAGATGAGGTTTTGGTGAGAGGATGAGGAAGCTCAGTAAAATAGGAGGAAATTGCAATAATACCAAATAAAAGAAAAAAAAAAAACCCAGAAATGGAACCCAAGGGTGATTAAAAGAAAGTCTTTAACTGATGACAGTTTTAAAAAAAATATTTAGCAATATGTATTACAAATAACCAGACAATGATGTCTACAAGCTATTTTGCACTGCACATCTGTATTCATGTGGAGTACAATAGGCACATAAATGATCCATGCCCTAATTTAAGAATATTTCTTAAAGATAACCAATATTTTAATAAAGGAGTTTCATTCCCAAAGTGTATGTTAATCACAGGATAAGTCTGTTCATGTGTGGGTGTCTGTACTGCCAACAAGTGTAAATTTACCCAGTAGCAGCTGTGATCAATTACTTCCAAAATTCCTAATGACCTCATGGTCCAAATCAACCTACAGACAATGATTTGTATAATTTAGTCAATGATGTGTGACTTGGGATAGGGAAATTACACAAACTCCAACCCAAATAAGAACCTATTTATTCTTTTTTAGTATTACCTTTAAAAGTTATTGAAGAAAAAAAATTATTGAGGAATAATGCATACCCAAAACATCCTAATTGGCTCAATATCAAGTCCTGGACAAATCAGAAATTGCTTGGCACCTAAATTTCTAAATACCCTCTCACAAATTAGTTAAGTATATCCTAAGTCTCTCAAACTTCACCAGGACATGTATATATACATGGGGGACATTAATATGATGGATTACATTTCACTCTTTCTTTCTCTTATTTGCCTATGCAGGTTACCCAGGCCCCTCAAAGTCTTACCCAGTTTTTGGGTCCTTAGTGGTATTTCATGTGGTTCATGTTCTGCTCTGGACTGTTTTGTTGATGATGATGACAACAGAAGCCACTTGAAGATGGTGACTCATCACTGCCAAGATATGGTAAAAAAAAAACAAAAACAAAAACAAAAACGTGACTACAACTTGGTCTCAATTAGGTCACATAGAAGTTGATATAACCCAAAATAGTTAAACAATGACTGAGATTGGCCACTATTATCTCCTCCTTTCTGCTTGGCCTCAAATCCCCTTTAAATATTGAAACACAAGTTTTTCCTCCTTCTTCTTTAGTCTGGAACTCTTAATATACAAATCTCAGATGATGCCCAATCTACCACCTCTTCAGACCTATCTGGGCATGACTCTTTCCAAGTGGGGTTAAGAGCAGCCCCTCCTATTTTAATATAAATTTGAACTAAAATGAGTTTAGGCATAAAATCCCAGATTGGTACATCTGCAGATAAGGACTCTTGTACATACATATACTGCCTTTCAATCTATGGACAGAAAAGAGGGAGACAGAGAACAGAAGAAAGGAGGAAGGGAAGGAAAAAGTGGAGAAAAAGAGACTGAAAAGGAGAGTGAGGGAATGAAAGTGTTCTCAAAAATCATCAGCACTGAACTCATCACTTCAGAATTATTGGATAGAGGAGAAATTTTGTAAAGGTAGTTTTTAAGAAAGATGTCAACTAGGAAACCTTGAGCCACTTAGTTTTTAGCGTGAAAACTTATGAACCAAAAATAGGCAAGTAAACATTATTTTGTATTCCTTTCAGCACACTGATGATATTTTGCAGTGTGATGGATTGAAGTTGTTTCAGATACTCTACAATTTCAGTGATTTTCACCCACTGAGACTCTATTCAGATAAAAGGATCAATCTAAATTCTGATGGTTAAGAATTGTGTGTGCCACTTTTCAATCATATTTCAAGAAATCAGCTGAATATACCAAATAATTCCAAAGCATTTTTGTCCTAGCTCAGCCCTTTGGGTCTGGGTTTCAGTGGGACTTTTAATCGCTCTTTAGCAGAAAGTAGGAAGCAAGTTATAAACAGAAGCCTTAAGACAAACATTGGAGGGGTTATCATATTACATCTTGGATTTTCGTGTTTTTGAAACAACCATAAAGAAGCATTTACATATTTTTTCTTTTTTTTCATATTTTTCCATCCACTCAAAATTATAGAATCTAAAGTATTCCAGCTGCTTTTGTTTAATTTTTCTATATTATCAGGTAGATACAAATAAAATTAAGATTCTTCTTAATTCTACCCATTAGTTGTAGCTCACACTACATACTTTCCACACTCTAGTTCTGATCAGTCCATTTTGTTGAGAACAGGAAGAGAAACAGACGTGTTTGAAAATGATTGGGTCTTATAAAGCCTCATGAGAAGTGATTCACTTAGATATCAGAAACAAACTCTCCATTCTGCATACTATCTGGCAATGGGACTCCCCCGACAACCCCATTAAGAGGAAGTGCCTATTTGCTTTCTCCTTGAATCTGGGCTGGCCCTGTGACTTTCAAATGGAATGTGACAAAAGAGATATTGTGCAAATTTTGTGGCCTTAGGAGGCCTTACCACTTCATTTTCCACCCTCTTGTGTTCTGAGGCCCAATGGCTACCCCGCTGGAGAGAAACATGAGCTAGAGGTCTTTTTTAGATGGTACCAATCACCAGACATGAGTGAAGCCATTCTGAATCATTTGGCCCCGGCTGAGTTTCTAGATAATTGCTACCATATGAATGATCTCAGCCAACATATATGAAGCAGAGCTAGCCAAGATAGCCCTACAGAAGTATGAATAAAAAATCCTTGTTGATTTTGGAGGGAGTTTGATATGCAGGGGTAGATAATGAATACAAGCCTCAAATGCCACTTCTGTCTCCTTCTAATTATAATGAAGATGATATTCCTTTTCCTCTCTGAGATCACATTTCCATCTTTGCTCCTTCTCTTGCATTTTCAAGAGACCTTTCTTATTTCAACTATGCCTTCTTTAATCATGTATATCATGCATCTTCTACTATTACCCTTCTATTAGTTCTTTCCTATTCATATTTAAACATCCATTGTTCTGCCCTATCTTAAAATATACTTTTCAGTATCTGTCTTATCATCACCTCCAGTTAGTATCATATCCTCCTCTTCCCTTCCCTTCCCTTCCCTCCCCTCCCCTCCTCTCCTCTTCTCTTTACAACTTAACCATTTTAAAGAGCTCTTTATACTGAGTGATTTTACTCTATCTTTTTAACTCACTGAAATCTGACTTCTGGAGCATCGTGGAAATGGAGTATCACCAATGACCTTGCCACCCCTAAATCCAGTAGAAATTTCTTAGTACTTTCCTGACTGAACTTTCCAGTATCCCCCTGATTTTTTTCATTCAGTCTGGTTTCCTTTAGCCCAGTGGTCAGTGAATTATGGCCTACAGGCCAAATCCTGAACTTTACCTGTTTTTGTAAATAAAGTTATATTAGAACATAGCCTCACTCATTCATTCATGTATTGGTTATAGCTATGATCAATGACAAATGAACAGTTTGAGTAGTTGCAACACAGACCATATGATCCACAAAGTCTAAAATGTTTTCTATCTGGCTCTTTACAGGAAAAGTTTGCTGACCTCTGATACATAGCTCTGGTATGTGTTCTATTTTATTTTTACTATATAACTTTCCTGAATGAGCTCACCCTTCTCTATCATAAACACACAATAAAAGTAATATCTATACAGTGGATAGCTCCTACAAATCCTGTCTCTAACCCAGGTGATAGATTCAAATCTTCTGTTGGCTATTCCCCCCCTTTATTGCTCCATGTGCATTAATCCATTTTTCTCTGCCTTGTGCTGTGACTGGAGAAGCTGAGCTCCATGCACTGAGCTCCCTTGCCCTTTGCTTTTAATTGGTTTACCTGAAGTGGAGGCCCTAGTGGGAAATGGGAAGGCAAAGGAAGAGAAAAGTCAAGGTATATACTCCACTGGTTCCTTACTTACAGAACATGGTTGCTGTGGTTTTGTTATTTTACTGAAGGCAATATCTATTGTCCTATGATACTCATCTTTTTTAAATTTTTTAAGTTTTAATTTAAATTCTAGTTAACATATACTATAATATTGGTTTCAGGAGTAGAATTTAGTGATTCATCACTTCCACATAATACCAGTCCTGATCACAATATCTAATACCCATCACCCATCTAGCCCATCCCCCCCACCCACCTCCCCTCCAGCAACCCTTGGTTTGTTCTCTATAGTTAAGAGTCATCTATGGTTTGCCTGCTTTTTTTTTTTTCCACTTCTCCTCTGTTCATCTGTTTTTGTTTCTTAAATTCCACATGAGCGAACTCATATGGTATTTGTCTTTCTCTATTTTGCTTAGCATAATACACTCTAGCTCCATACACATCATTGCAAATGGCAAGATTTCATTTTTTTTGATGGCTGAGTAATATTCCATTGTGTGTGTGTGTGTGTGTGTGTGTGTACACATATTCCACATCTTGTTTATCCATTCACTATGATGCTCTTCTATAGTTATATGTCTCCTGAATCTTGGTAACTGCTCATTCTCCTTTCTCCCTTAGGTCTAAGTAAGGGCTCCCTACTGTTGTTAGTCTCAAGTGCCTCCCCAGCCTTTTTGGTTTCCTTAAACCCTACCTACATTTTATAAGTCTTTCCTTAAAATCTCCTTAATCATACATTTTGGATATACCTTTTAGTTTTTTCAGGATTCTGATGTAAGCAACTGCCTACCAGATACATAAACATAGACATCTGATAGTCAGTTAAACTTAAGGTATCCTTAGGGTGCCTGAGTGGCTCAGTCGGTTAAGTGTCTGACTCTTGATTTTGGCTCAGGTCATGATTTCAGGATTGTGAGATGAAGCCCTGCATCGGGCTCCATGCTGGGCGTGGACCCTGATTAGGATTCCCTCCCTCTCTCCCTCTCCCTCTGCCCCTTCCCCCACCACTCATGATCTCTCTAAAAAAAAAAAAAAAAAGAGAAATGAAATCACTGTCACAAGCCTGAGTATTTATTACAACCTCTTCCCAGTCTTTCACAGCTCAACTAGAACAAAGTTCTGACCTAAGTTGATGTTAAGCCCACTGACATCTCTGCCTAGCCCCGTGCAACTCCTGATCACTATCCCTGCCTCCAGTGTCCATCCCAACATTCTGTTCTTCATAATGCAACCAGATTCTGCTTTCTAAATTAAAAATCTGATCACAGCAGTTTTTCTTAAAACTCCTAAACTATATCTCTAAAATAAAGGCCAAATCCTTTAACATGGCATACCTGATCCTCCATGATCTGAATAGGTTTACCTTCCCAGTCTCATCTCTTCTCACTTCCTACACTGTATTCCATGCTCTGAGCCATATTTAAATTCCTTTTAGTCTTTGAAGGTGCCACACTTTGTCTTGCTTCTGTGCTATTCTAGCTGCCATTCCTCACATGTGGAATACTTTTTCTCTCAAGTTCATTTGGATACTCTCAAGTTTTCTTTCAGTTCACTACTCCCAGGAAGTCTTCCTTTACACACTCAGACTCAATTTATCACCCTTGCTGTGTTCTACATCTGTGCTAAGTAATACTTTCACACTAGCAGTAATTGCATTATTTTGTAATGTGTTTTATGCCCTTCTACCAGGCTATAAATGAAGAAAGGGTAGGAACGTCATCCACGTCATTTACCATTATATCAACAGCATGTATCACATGCCCATACTTACCATAGTAATATAGATTTAAAATAATTAAAGTAATTTGATAATAAAAAGATTTACTATTTTAAATTGTGACACTTCTAGATTAGATTAAATTTCATGGCAAATATGTTATGGCAGCTAACACATGCATGACATTTGCAAAGCTCCTGCTTTCAATGTACTTGGTAGAATACAGTTGTTTGAGGTAGGTCTTTGTGACTCTAGGTAATCTCATAGTGGTCACAAGGGTGGGATAAATAGGAAATGTGGTAACTTACAGGTAACACAAAGGAAACTGAATTAGGACTTTTGGAGTCTAAACTGTTTGAACATCCTAAATGAATGAGTAACTATCCATTTATGTGCCCTTCCACCATGACATCTCCAGAATTAAGGCTCCTGTATTCAGAACTCTTGATTAAGATATTCACTTGAGCTAAAGAGACAAATAAAAGCTACAAATGTTGCTTTTCTGCTCAGCCATCAAAGGAGGAGGGTGAGTGAGGCACCATCGGCCAAGCGGGCCTGGTTGTAGCATCTATACACCAATCACTGGACTCTTTGATGTACAACAGAGCCTATGAGGTGAAGATGAATGAAGGTCATCTTGATGTTTTCCAGAAACCGCTTATAGGATGGCTGTGATAAAACCACTAGGAGCACAGCTGCATGTAATGAGCATATAGGTAGCTGCAGATGAATATTCAAGTCCATAACTATTGTGGTTAAAATTCTTCATTGCCTCAAAGGCATGCAATTGGAAGGAAAAATGAAGAATCAGTCAAGAAGACATGAATTGAAACTGATGATGAAAATTAATATTTTATTTAACATTGATCACCTCACAAAGGTCATGTAGAAAAATACATGTTCGAATACTTTTAATTGCTGGGCAATAAAATCTATTACCTTTAAAATATATCAAGTGTTTAAACATCTCCATTCTCATAATCACTAGTCAGACTTGTTTTTAACAAACTTTAAGGAAAGTATGTTCTTGTCAATAACTAGCTCATTTGTGGAACAGTTCCCTTTGAGGGGGCAGTCAGCTGGGTAGACATTCTAGTACCGTCACATTTGAGGAAAAACAAGTGCATGAAAGAGAGGTGCCAAACTTAGCAAAATGAAGAAACTCACAATGAAAGAGACAGTGAGAACAGAAAACAGAACATATTTAAAATAAACATAATGCAAAATAAAGTAAGTATAATGCATATCTTCAGAGTAATGCCAATACATATTATTTCTGAAAGAAAAGATTTTGAGGGTGAAATAAACACAAGTCAAATTCAAACCATGAATTCCGAAGTTAAAAACTCAAAATTACAGGCTAAATAATGGAAAGAATGACTTCAAAGAATAAAATTCATGAGCTGGGGAATATTTCAAAATTGAGAGGAAAAGAATAAAGGGATGAGAAATATGAGAAAAAAAATTAAGTAACAGATCCACTGAAATGTTGTATAGATAACAAAGAGCAAAGGGAAAGGAAAGAAACATTAAAAAATATAGACAAAAGTTATATGATCTGTTGGGAGAATTGTAAATACTAGATTGGAAGAGGCCTTTAGTGAGGAGCAATAAAGAGGACAAAAGATTTAATTCTAGACCTGCTTCTGGGGAAATTTCTGACACTTACATCAAAATATTTATCACTGTTATATCAGGAAGACATTCCAGGACAAATTCCAATGCTCCTTTCTACATCCTTCCCACATGAACCTTCTGACAGGGAATCAGAATATTTTTATTATGTGATATAATTGCACTTGAATTCTAATTGATGTAATAAAAAGCGAGTCATATCTTTAATAACAATTTGAAGGCACTGGGGCCATAGTGTGTTACCGTCCCCATTTCTCCACTCTGATTTACTGCCCCACTTTTTCTCCCAATGTCCTGGTAAATTATAGTGAGAAATCTCTTATTTCAGCTTGCAGGGTTTTTTCCACTCTTCATTCTGACAGACTCTCTCTACATTAGAAAATGGAAGGGGTGTAAATTCCCCTGTTCAGTTCCCATGTTAACAGGTTGTTTTTGTAAATCATCTTAGGAACCCCTAACCTACATTGACCTCACTTTTGGTATATAGGTAAGTTATAAGCCTACTATCCACTTTCAAAACAGAGGTAGATTATAAGCATTAGTTATTTCGCCCCTAAAATGAGTCCTCACAGCTATAGCAATACTGGAAGATTCTGCCATGTATCAGTCTGTTCCAGCATTGAGTGACATATGGCTCACGAATCTGATGTCTACAAAGTATATTTAAGTGTGAATACTGATTGATTTAAGTGAATACTGACTGATCTTCTCAGATTTCTCACTACCTCTCTGTGCATCCTTAAAAGGGAGATTAGTGGGCAGCCTACTTTCTTGCTAAAGATTATGAAATAAGAGACAGACAATGGTGTAAACCTTCATGGGATTATAGGCACACACAATTCGATTTACTGTTTACCAAGTTTCTTCTGTTCAGTGGCCATTCCATAAAAAAAAAAAAAAAATTAGTGAAATTTGGTTCATTCTCTTATTGGTTAATTTATTGTGGATTTTAAGGGGGGAAATTCTGTCCTTCTACATGGTACTTTCCACAGAAAACAACTCTCAAAGTCTAACCCTTGACAGACTGAGTTATATGATTGAAACCATATAGTGAATGGTGTTTCACCCAGAATGACACGGTGGTAGATACCTTCTGGTTCCTGGTGAAATAAGTGTGTGCATAGTTGGTGAACATCATGACAAGTGCATTAAGTTCTAGTGAGATGAAATTTGTGCATTCTAATTGCAGGTACTTACAGCTCTGAAAAGTCTCCAGACTTTTGACCTGAATGTCTTTTGCTATTATCAATTCAAAGCACTGGGCCCAAATCAGTTCTAAAGCATCCTCCCTGACCAAGTGATTGGAGTCATCAGATAACATTCTCCAACACGGAGAGCAATATGCTGGTGACGGTATTGATAATCTCAGTTGTATTAGCACTAGGCACTGAAGTACTTAATAGAACTCACAGTAATGAATTTACATCTACTTATTACTTATGCAGTAATAGTTTCAAGACATTTAGAGACATCGCTGAATCTTTTAGCAAAGAGCTATTGTCTCTTTCCCTTTTCAGCCTCTTTCAGCTAGCAACTAGTTTGATGTTTACTTTTCCACTCCTCCAATCTGACTAAAGTAGTTGTGATCTCTCCAGTGGCATGTGTTTTATGGTTACCATGGATGTTGCCACAGAAGGATGATGTAAAAACTCATCCATACCACATGTTTCCCTTTAGTGTCCTAAATTTATCTTTCCTTTTGAGGAAATACAATGTTTTAATAGATTTTTGTGTGTTCCAAGCAGGAAAATGCATCTGTATCTCTTTGATATTCAATCTGATATGTAATGAATACAGAAATTTCAAACAGTGTAGCTACCCTTTGCTGCCACATGATATTTTCTCTGTTGCTGGTAACATTTTATATAACTGGATTATTGTCATTCTCTATCCCAAAAGGCACCTTCAAACTTGACAGTGATAGATCATTTTGGTTCAAGAATTCACCTTCCACAGTACAGAATTTCACTCTTAAATAATTTTGACTAGTAACTTACGTAACTTCTCTTTAACTTGACAAGACACAGCCTCTGTGGATAATGAAGGACTGAGTGTGGTCATGATAATTTATGACAGTGCTCTGTATTAGCTGCATCTTATGCGCCACCTCAGGTATCTCTTGATCCAGTGGTTCCAACAGCCCACTCCATAATTATACCAGCCACTGCTGAAGTTAACTTTGTGTGGCTACATGCAGCACAATACAGTATGACCTCATTTCATTTTTTTACAGTGTGCCTCTAGCCTCCCACCTGGAACTTCTGTGTTACCACTGAGGTATGAGATCAAAGCATAATCCAAAACTGTGGGGGAGTTGAAACCCATGAAAAAATAGCTTTAACGAATGGGATTGAAAACCAGTGAATACAATTTCAACTACTTTTCCCTCCAACCAACTTTCCTGTGACTCATAAGACTTCTCAGAACAGAGTCCATTGAGATGGAATAGTAAGTTATAACTGATACCAAGTGGAGGCCAGTTTGGCAATCCTTCCTCATATTGTCTCCTCCTCATGATTCAGTCTTAACTTCATTCTTGCTGCCTTAGAATTACATTCCCTAATAAACTAGCAGCACATAAGATTTCCTTCAGGTTTTGCTTTTTTTTAGAGAATTCAGACTGATAGTTGGTATCAGAAGTGGCCGTAGAATGCAGACATGACCCACCTTTTTTGAATGGACTTTTGGAGTTGGATTACTCATCAGATCAATAACAATAGGGATGCCATTTCCGGTGACAGGTGAGGTGGTGATGACTTGTCACGCAATGGCATTACAAACAAAATGAGGCTTTTTAAAAAACATCTGGTTAATTGGGATAAAATGCAGGTTGACGGTGAGACTCTGGAATATATGGTTGCTATAGCAATTGAACTATATGAGGCCAAGGCTAATTTAGAATGATTGTAGAGTAGACTGGCTTCTGTTACTAGCATTGAAAGCTTAGCAAAAATGAAATGAAAATCTCAGAGAAGCCAACTGACAATGGATGGCATGCTATAAAAGCCAGAGGGCCTCTCATTCCCAACAGCTGCAAGCGGACAGCAAACCCCCCCCCCCCGCCCCGCGCACACACACAGAGTTATAAGACTATGGAAAACATGGCAAACACTGAGTAGATATTTGATAGTCTTAAGGAATTACTTCTTTTCGGTTTTATAAAAATACTTTGATTGTATTAAAATGAATCGTATCTTTTTGAAATACATACAGTCAAGTATTTACAAATAAAATACTGATATTGGAGATTTGCTACAAAATGACTGGGTCGTGGGAGTGAGTCAAGATATATTTAAAACAACATTTGTTATGCATTGATTATTGTTGAAGCTGAGTGATAGGTGCACATGTCTTCATTTTACTATTATACCTACTTCTATACATATTTGAAAATGTCCATAGTATACATCCATAGTATATATTATTATTTAAGAAAATCAGGCCTAGGATTTGATTGTAAATGCAGCAGAGCTGCAAAAGAGCTGGCATATGCAGTCATGATAGCAACCCGTGACAAAGGTAGGACTTGGATGGAAAAAGAATGGGTTCCTGAAATCTAGAAAGGGGTCACATGGTACATAAGCCTGAGAATATTATACTCACAAATTCTGCTAAATCCTCCAGGCCAACAGAAGCAATCTCCCCTACTTACAGGTATATGCCCAAAATAATTGAAAACAGGGACTCAAATAGATATTTGTACGTTGATATTTATAGCAGCATTATTCAAAATAGTCAAAGGTAGAAACAACCCAAATGTCCACTGACAGATGAACTGATCACTAAAATGTGGTATACATACAATGGAATATTCTTCAACTTTCAAAAGGAATAAGGTTCTGATACATGCTACACAACATGGATAAAACTTGAAAATATTATGCTAAGTGAAAGAGCCAGATACAAAAGGACAAATACTGTATGTTTTGACTTATATGAGTTACCTAGGATAGTTAAATTCCTAGAGGCAAAAAGTAGAGTAGTGGTTATAAGGGGCTGGGGGATAGAAGGGAATGAAGAGTTATTGTTTAATGGGTATAGAGTTTCAGTTTGCAATGATGAAACATTTCTGAAGATATCTGGTGGTGAATGTACTTAATGCTACTAAACTGTACATTAAAAATAATTAAAATTCTCAATTTTATATTATGCATATTTTACAACAACAAAAATTATTTTTTATGACTTAGGCTTTTTGTGCCCTATTTTAAGAAATCTTTGTGTACTCCAAGGCTGCAATGATATTACCCTATAGTTACTTCCAGAAATTTTATGGTTTTATGTCCATGTGTATGATCCATTTCAAGTTATTTTTAAATAGTGCAATGTAAGAGTCAAAGTTCATTTATTTCCATACGATTATCCCGTTCTCCCAGCACCATCTTTTCCACATTGAATCACCATGGCACATTAAATGAAAATCAATGGCCATATCTTATTCCATTGGCTTATATGTTTATTCTTATGACAATATCATGCTATTTTGATTACTGTTGATTTACAGTTAATTTTCACATCAGATGGTGTAAGTCTTCCAATTTTGTTGTTTTTCAAATGATTTTGGTTACTTGAGTTTCTTTCTATTTTTATATAAATTTTGTAATCAATTTGTCAATTTCCACAAAGACCCTGCCAGCTATGGGTTTACTTGAATTACAATGAATCTGTAGATAAATGTGCTTAGAATCAGCATATTAATACGACTGAATCTTCAGATCTATGAACATGGCACACTCTCCAATTATTTAGTCTTAATTTTTTTCTCTAAGCATTTCTTTGTAGTTTTAATGGATGTAGAAATTGTGTACCTAAATTTTTATTTATTTATTTATTTATTTACTTACTTTTTTTAAGTAGGCTCCATGCTGGGCATGGAGACCAATGTGGGGCCTGAACTCATGACCTGACTGACTTGACTCAAGAGCTGAGATCAAGAGTCAGATGCTTAACTGACTGAGCCACTCACATGCCTCCGTACATCTATATTTTTAGACTTTACCTAAGCATCTCATATTTGGGAATCAATTTTCAATTTTTTATTGTTGGTTTACAAAAGTCCTATTCAATTTTACATATGATCTTGTATCTGCGAACTTGCTAAACTTTTAAGTTCTAATATCTTTTTGGAGGTTCCTCAGTGTTTTCTAAGTGCACAACCATATTGTATACATTTAAGAGAGTCTTATTTCTTTATTTTTGATTTCTATGACTTCTTGCTTTTCTTTGCCTTGTCACACTGTCCAGGTCCCCTCACTAAATTGTCGAATAGAAGTGGGGGAAATGAACACCTTTGCTTTGTTCCTGATTTTAGGGGTAAAAATCCAGTATTTTACAAATAACATAATTTTAGCTCTAGAATTTTTCATAAATGCCTTTTATCAAGGTTGAGGAAGTTCCTAAAAGAATTTCCTAGTTAGCTGAATGTTTTTATTATGAATAGGTATTGGAATGTATCAAAGGATGTTGAGCACATTTTATTTATTTTTTTAAAAAGATTTTATTTATTTATTTGAGAGGGAGTAGGACAAGCAGACTCCATGCTGAGCTTGGAGCCCGGGGTGGGGCTCGATCTCACCACCCTTAGATCATGACCTGAGCAGAAATCAAGAGTCGGTCGCTCAACCGACTGAGCCACCCAGGCGCCCCTTACAGTACATTTTTAAGATGACACTACGGTTTACAACAAAGGAGCTAACAGGAATGCCCTGACATGCCTGAGCCATTGCAACTTAGATTGGTAGAGTAGGAAATAAGGAATGAACAAAGAGGGCAAAATAGCAACTAGGAAGGAACATGCTAGTAGAGGGCACTAAGAGGTCAATTAAGAGGGTGGAAGAATTTGAAGGATAGGAGAATGACTTTAGGGATAACAAATTTTAAGTTAGGAACCTTGGACGCAAAACTCAAACTAGCTGTGTAGATGTACTAATTTCTGTAAAAGAAGATTTAGAAATATGAAAGGAAAAAGAAAGTAGGTCTGTTTGTAGGCACATTAGAATCACAGAATCCAAGATTCTTTTTTTAAGATTTTACTTTTTTTTTTTTTTTTTAAGAGAGAGAGACAGAGCATGCTAGCAATAGGGAGGGGCAGAAGGAGAGGGAGAAGGAGAATCTTAAGCAGGCTCCACGCTAAGCATGGAGTCTGACATGGGGCTTGATCTCATGACCCTGAGATCATGACCTGAGCCAAAATCAAGAGTTGGATGCTTAACCAACTGAGCCACCCAGATGTCCCAGATTTTACTTTTTAGGTTATCTGTACACCCTATATGGGGCTCGAACTCAAAACCCTGAGATTAAGAGTTGCATGCTTTACTGACTGAGCCAGCCAGGCTCCCCCCCAGAACCCTAGATTTTAAAAGTACTTTGTAGTTTATCTAGTTTATTGACCCGTTACATGTTTGAAAGTTTCCCACATCAGTCGGGAGCACATTTATTAAACATTAACACCATTAGTGATAGAAATTACTTCCTATATTATATGTTTTTTTACATATTATATATCCATACTGTTTCTACTTATTAAGCATTATTCTACTCTTGGGGCCTAGTAGAATTCATTTGAAAGCCTGATATAGAGTTGCTTTGAGAATACTTAAGAAATATTAAAGATATCAAATCAGTAGAACTTTGGTGTGTTGATGAGTGGTGATGGGAAAGAGTAAAAAGTAAAGTTGAATTACCTAGTCTCAACAGTTGCTATATTACCCACAAGAAGGGAGATAAAATCCTTCTTGTTAGATGGGGTGCCCGGCTGGCTCAGTTGGAGGAGCATGCAACTCTCGATCTTGGGATTGTGAGATCAAGCCCCACATCGGGTGCAGAAATTACTACAAGAAAATAAATAAACTTAAAAAAAAAAACTTCTTAGAGGCACTAGTTAGTTGCCTCTTCATAGGAGAAGTGATATTACTCCTACTACTCCTACTGTTGATGTTGTTGTTGCTTTAGAGCTTTAATCGCAGAGTGCCTATAGAACAATCAGGTGAACTGTCTGGGAAAGGACTAGGAAAGTGAGTCTTGCCCCTCTTCACTTACTAGCAAGTGATGAGGGCACTTCTTGGGCATGCTTGTCTGCTACTGATGTTTCAACATCTCTGAAATAGGAATAACACCACCTACCTCACAGGGTGATTACAAGAATAAAATGGTTTAAAGTGCTGGGTCCACTTTACATAACCACTATTTTTATTACTGTAAATAACAAAAATATTTAGGAAAATATATGTAATATAAATGTAAGTAATATATAATGTACTATATATAGTAGGAGGGATATTAGTAGAAAATATATGTATTTTAAATTATTTTGAAGCATTAGTATAATTATAGAGTCATGTCAAATTTCCTTCCAATATTTTTGATGGCCAAATTGACTCATTTATTATTTGATATCACAGTCATTGTACAATTTATAAAATATCTTTTGTTTCTCTTTCCAGGTGTGTAGGGAGTTTGTATCTCCCCACCACTGATTTGGAACTGAACATGTGAGTTCCTTATCTGAAGAAATGTGAGTAGAACATTATGTGTCATTTCCAGACTGAATCATCATTCTCTCTCTGCCCTGGAATGAGGAGAGCCTCTAGCTCTCCCATGTAGCAGGAACAAGAAATACATCTTGATGACATAAGCCACTAATCGTTTTTTAACTGCAGAATAATCTACATATATCTCTCTTGATTAATACTGAAATATATACCTAGAAATGTGGTATGGTCATAACAAAACTATAACATAAAGACTGGGAAGTGGGTGGTGAGGAAAGTATGATCAGAGGCTATAAGAATGGTTATCTATGTTATGTAGCATCTAATCATTTGATAAAATTGTTGACATATTTGTTGAGATAATCTGGAAGACAAATTTCATACCTTGTGAATTTGTAAATCAAGAAGTAAATATTGCAAAAGAATGCAAGTGTGTGTTTGCTGTGTTTGTTGGTAGCTTTGATAAAGTACTACAAAAAGGGCTTGGCTCTGAAAAAGATTGGCTGGTTTGCAAGAAGGAATAAAAGGAAGGAGTGAGAGTCCAAAAGTTGGGGACTGTAGGATTAGAAGAGGCAGTTGCTTTTTAACGCTAATTGGTAAAATATACATCTGAGAAGGGCTTTGAGAGACAAAGGCCAATTAAAACCCAGTCTTGTGACAGAAATCAAATCAAGAGTATTCCCTCCATATCCACTATTAAAATCTCTGAACAAATTAAGATCTTCCAGAGAAAAGACCCAATTAAGATTTTGACACCTAGCAAATCCTTTCAATTGGACAAAATGGCTCAAGAAAAAGAAAACGAAGTTGAGTCTTGCCTATTGCTCAAGAAATAAGCAATTAAGTTGAAAGAAGGAAAGGTAGGGAAGAAAAAGTCAAGAAAGATAGCAAATCTAATAAGCAAGTACGGAAACAGACTGTGTGCATAGCTTTCAGAGCATGGGACTACTAGAATTAAATACATAATAAGCCTACTAAGTTATTTATTTATTTATTTATTTGAAAGAGAGAGGGGGGAGGGGCAGAGGGAGAGAGAGTCTCAACGGACTCCGTGCTGAGTTCAGAGCCCGACGGGGGGCTCGCTGAGATCATGACCTGAGCTGAAATCAAGAGTCAGCCACTTAACTGACTAAGCCACCCAGGCGCTCCAAGCCTACTAAGTTTCTTAAGAGAATGTTACTGCAAAAGAAACTGAAATCTTTATGACTGTTTAAGACTCAGTGACCCTCGAAGTCACAACGTTCCCAGGGGCAGCAGACTGAGAAAAACCCCCAAGGAAAGATACTCTACATTGCTTATTTCAGATATGTGCAAGGAGGATAATGGGAAAGGAAACATCTTCATAGTTTGTAGCTGGAGACCATAAAGAGCAATGAACTGGACACACCTTCCCCATAGCACTGGGGCCTAGTCAAAGAACATTTTACCCACTCACATCCCCTCCAGGTTTTATCCTTTATTTTCCTCAGTATATACATAATATTAGTGTGGGACATATCATTCATTCACTGGTTTTATTGGTTTATTATAGTTTTCTAAATCAAGTGTGGCTATGTGTGGAAATTCTAAAATTTCAGCTAAATGTATAAGAGTATGGAATTTGGAGATTTTATTCCTTAGAAAGATGTCAAGGAGATATGTTTATATTTTTCATGCAAAAAGAGAAACCATATATTCGGTAACCATCAGAGCAAACTGTGATGGTCATTAATGCTCTTCACTAACATTTCTTGCTCTCTTTCCAGATATTTGTCAACATTGCATTTATCCACCCCCTTGAAGTTGAAATCACATGAATGGTTTTAGCTAATGAAATGTGAGTGGACGTGATGTATGCTGCTCTCAAGAAGAAGTTATAAGAAGCCTTAAAAGAAATAGGAGATATCAGTCAGAGGGTACAAAGTTCGAGTTAGAAGATCAATAAGTTCTGGGAAACTAATACAGATAGTTGTTATTACATTTAATGAAAATATACTATTACTTAAAAGTTGTTAAGAGAATAGATTTTAAATGTTCTCACCACAAATAAGAAATGGTAATTATGTGACATGATGGAGGTGTTAGCTTATGCTATGGTGGTAATCATTTTGCAACATGAAAGTGTGTCAAATCAACATGTTGTACACTTAAAATTTACACAATGGTATATGTCAATTGTATCTCAATAAAGCTGGAAAACTTTTTTTAAATTTGTCTTTATTTATTTGAAAGAGAGATAGAGAGAGAGCACAAGTAGGCAGAGAGGCAGGCAGAGAAAGAGGGAGAAGCAGGCTCCCTGCTGAGCAGGGAGCCTGATGTGGAACTCGATCCCAGGACTCTGGGATCATGACCTGAGCTGAAGGCAGCTGCCCAACTGACTGAACCACCCAGGTGCCCAAAGTGCCATATATATTCTTTATGATTTTCAGATGATTTCTATAATAACATCTAATTCTATGTATGTTATTTTACTAGACTAGAAATATTCAAAAACTTAAAAATTAGTCTGAATCCTGGAAATAAATCATTTTAACCCAAGTAAATAATATAAATAAAATATTTTAGTAATTTCTAGAGGGAGGAATACAAATGTAATCTGAAGATAATTCTGAATTAATAGTGTGTATATAATGTAACTTTTCTGTTTCTAAATTATCTGATACTTTATTATAAATAAGTCACCATTGTCTTCAAAGGAGATTAAATAATATCAATTAGTGCTTTAATTAAAATTACTTAATTGGGTAAGCTAAGTTATTCTGCAGTAAAAACAAGCTCCAAGTTTTGATGACATATAAAACAAAAATTCATTTCTCACTTATGTACCATATGACTGGTCGATTGGCTGGGAATTCTGTTCCACATCATCTCAATTCAGGACCAGTTCTGATGTAGCAGTCATTATGTTAAACATTACATTAAACAGTGCCCATTTGTTTGGGCAAAGTTAAAGACAGAGAATTATGAATCTCCTACTTTTTTAATTTTTTAATTTTTAAAAGTTTTCCAGCTTTGGGGCGCCTGGGTGGCTCAGTTGGTTGGGCAGCTGCCTTCGGCTCAGGTCATGATCCCAGGGTCCTGGGATCGAGCCCCGCATCGGGCTCCCTGCTCCGCGGGAAGCCTACTTCTCCCTCTCCCACTCCTCCTGCTTGTGTTTCCTCTCTCGCTGTCTCTCTGTCAAATAAATAAATAAAAAAAAAAAAAAAAAAAAAAAAAAAGCCTGAGAAGAGCTGTTCGAAAGGTGTGCTGGCCAATACCAAGAGTAGCTACTAGCCCCACAAGCCTATTACTGTTTAAATTAATGACGATTTAAAAATTGAAAATTCAGTTCCTCAGTCTCACTAGCCACATTTCAAGTGCTCACTCGTCACCTGTGGCCCAAGGCGATCATAATGGACAATGTAGATATGGAACATTTTCATCAGAGCATAAAATTCTATGGGACAGCACTGCTGGGAGTACGGCAGGCTTGCATTTAAATCACTGGGCAAAGCCAAGTTTAAAATAGATATAGAAAGCTGAAGATAGATTGTAGTATCTGAAATAGATACCCGTGGAAACATATATTCATACATCTTTATAAAAAACACATTATAAATAAATGAAATTATTTCTCAAAATTCTGACCTTGCTTAGAGATCACTACTAGTGTAACTCCTATGCATAGCTCCTACAGAGCAATTATTTTTCATAAAAGTATTACATATGGTTTATGGGAAGAGAAAACTTTTCCTGTTTTATATTCTGGAAAGGCTATTTCTTTCCAGCTCCCATTCATGCTAAAGGCATCTCTGAACTATGCTCAGGCAGCTCTGCTCTTACAAGGTGCTTCAGGGAATAGGAATTTACTTCCTCTACTTAAGTCAGGAGGATAACTAGGAAGCTTGCTGATTTAATTTTTGAAAAAGGTCTTGACGTTTTGCCTCTATTTGCAAAAATGTCCTCAGGGGTTGAGTGACTCACCAAGCCAGCCATCAGTGCCATCCCAGGTATGCGATTGGGGGCATGCTTTGTTAACATGCAGCATTGATCACTGCCAGGGTCGTAAATCCAGACACACTCATATTTCTGGAATGAAGGATGTTTGGAAGTCCTCCTTTCCTTTTAATTGTGAGATCTGAAATGGGGACAATTTGTTTTAAGGCACCCTTAGGCATTCCTATGTAGCATTATTTAGAGTTTGACAGTAAATGATCTGCTGCTTTTAAAATTCCTTTACCAGGAAGTCTTTCATCCCATTCTAATGCTTTGGCTTCTAGTTTACAAGTAAATACCCTGCTTTCCTTGCGGTGAGCACATTGCTCCTAAGGAGCAAAATTAAATAATGAGATATGTTTAGAAATTATATTTTAAACAGACCATTTATAAAAAGTGAGTTTTCTGTAGCTTTCATATTAAAAGGATTGTTAAGTTCTAACATGAGAGTGTAAGTGGGAGAGGAAACCAAGAGAAGATACTTTCCTCAAACAATGAACACTTTATTTTCTTGTAATATACAATATTTAATAAACCCAAGTAGGTGAAGGAGATGATTTGAACTTAGTGCAAATTTCTTTAACTTATTTCTGCAAATTACAGATTTAGAGTAAACATTTATGGACCAAACCTTAATGGAAATTTTAGATTTTAGATAAATATAAGAGAATGCACAAAGTCATAAAAGGATGTACTAAAAGATATGCATGCACATACAGTTTCAAAGATTTTGCTTTATCCCCTTATACAGGTATGCATGTGTAATCGGAATGAGTTCTATATTTATACAATAGTGATAGCATCTGATTATACTATTTTATAAATATTCTCTACTTTATAGTATAAGAATGACATAATTCATAAACAAAACAATGCAAATTGACAAAAGAAGTACAAATCTTGTTGGATTACCCTTTTTTTTCCATACCCAGAATAATACTGATCTTCACCAGGCAAGACATTTAGAATAATGAATATTTCAAACCTGGAATGTAATTTTCCAGATAAACAGATGCTTTACTGATACCAGATACTTCCTGAAACTCAGCTGACTCAAACATCACTGACCACTCAATAATGTTTCCAACAGAGAGCAAAAGGACTTCAAGAAAATGATCAGATTGCTTAACTATTGTTTCCAAATAATAATATGCTAACTTGGTTGTGTGTTCAAGCCAAAACTTCTCTATGTTTCCATACAGGATCGCCTACATTTCAAAAACAACCATTTGCTCTCAGGCTGAAGGGAATATATCTGTTGAATTTTTTTGACATTATCATGTATTTACAATGGGAACTTACTGCACATACCTCTAAAGTAGGGGAAGGCAAATTCCAAACTTACCTGAAGAAACAAATAAGCTGAAAGTTGTCTTGTCCATAGTCCCTTGGTTCTTGTATTGGTGCTTGCTATTTTCATAGGGAGGTGGAGTAGAGTGGCACAAAGACAGATGCCTGGATCTCATCTCAGTCACCTAGGAAAGTTTATAAGTAATAAAAGTGAACCACAAAGAGGAATTATTAGAAAGAGAAGTTACTGATAGAAGTATTATATTGAGGGGCAGTAAGGATAAGGAATGGGAGGTGAAATGCTACAAAATGAAAAGAGAAGCTAGAAAATTTGGACATTTAAGTCATCCTTACTAAAAATTGCCACAGAAAAGTGATATATTGCATAGGTACACATAGAAATAGATACTAGCAATACCCCATAAATAAGTTATGCTATAAATTTCAACCATTTGGCTGATATTTAGATGAATGTCTGTGTCACACAAAGGGGCAAAGACTTGATGCATGAAGAGGGAATTACAACTCAAAAGATGGTGGGGTCAGGTCAGTAATATAAAAAGAAGGAAATGGGCCAGAGGGGAACTGTGGTGATCTAGGGAAGGTGGGTAAATACAGAGAAATCAGAAACCATGACACAAACACAGAACTGCAAGTGGTTTTTCACGAATGGGGCACAGAGGTGTGAGAAATGGCAAGTCAATGCATAACTAGAAAGATAAGCAAAGGCTGGATTTTAAGGAAGGGAAATACCATGCTAAGGATTTTCATCTCATCCTAAAAGGTGTAAGAAGGAAATGATTATGGTACAGGTTTTAGAAAGATCATTTTAGTAGTATTGTGTATAATTCTTTTGTCCCCAGGAGACCAAGGTCTACAGAGATCATATGTCCAAAACAGGAATCTAGATAATATCAGGACTAGAATTCAAAGTCATCAGACTCACTTCTGGTTTAGTGTAGGATACAACTATCTTAGGTTGTGTGATATGATGTGACTGTCTATTTGTACTGACAAATGCAAAGTTAAGCCAATACTTTTCTTCATTTAAATGCAAAGGAACTATCTGTATTTGATTGAAAATTTCTGGAGACGTGGGTTGTGTATGTGTAAATATATTTTAAAAACAAGTATCTAATGAGGTGTGTATATTTATATAGTTAATATATGAATATTGATGATGAAGATATAGAGCATGTAAAATTGCTCAATTTCTCTCTCTGCAAAATCATTTCAGAAGTTGACCTTCAGAATTCATTAGCATCATTACTAATTGATTCAAGTATTGACTTAGGTGACCTTTAATAACAGCCTTAATTCAAATACTAAATCTAGCAGAAGCAGAACACTCTCTCAGGCAGTTTATTTTGTGCTGTTCAGTCTTTGTTATGGAAATATTTAAAATATACTGAAGTAGAGAGAATAATGCAAGAAACCACCATGTGCCCATCACCCAGCTTCAAAAATTATCAACTCAAAGCCAATCTCATTTCATCTAAACCAGTGATCTTCAAAAACCATCAACTTTTCCCTGAAGTGGAAATCTGTCAATGTCTTGAGATATTTTTGGTTGTCACAACTCGTAGAGGGGGCACTACTGGCATCTAGTGGGTAGAGGCCAGAGACATAAATAAATATTCTACAATGTATAGCCCTCGATGACAATACTTAGCCTAAAATGTCAGTGGTGTTGCTATTGAAATATCTTGATCTACATCCTAACTCACTCTGTCCCTTTTCTGCATTATTGTTAAGCAAACCCCAAACATCAAATAACTTCATCCATATTTTTTAGTATGAATATACAAGGTTAAGAGGTTCTGAAGAAATTTTTTTAAAGATTTTATTTATTTGACAGAGAGAGGCACAGCGAGAGAGGGAACACAGGTGGGGGGTGGGGTGGGAGAGGGAGAAGCAGGCTCTCCACTGAGCAGGGAGCCCGGTGCGGGGCTCGACCTCAGGACCCTGGGATCATGACCTGAGCCGAAGGCAGACGCTCAACAACTGAGCCACCCAGGCGTCCCGGTTCTGAAGAATTTTAAAGAACATGGTAAGTAGGTTGCTTTTTGTTTGTTTGCTTGCTTGTTTCTCAAACCCTTACCTAGCTAGCCCCTGATCTGCTTTGTATCCCAAAGAGCTGTCCTCTGTAAATCACATTTCTCAGTCTCTGTTGCCAACTAAATTCTTGGTAGGTTTGGCAAATGGAAGTCATTGGATGGAAAATGCTTCAGGTGACATCTCCAACAAATTCCTGAGTGGATCCACCTCTTGCCTGAGTTGAATGGTGCCCCCTACCCCCAAATTCATGTCCACCTGGAACCTGTGAATGTAACCTTCTTTGGATATAGGGTCTTTGCAGATGTAATTACTTTAATATGAGGTCATACTGGACTGGCGTTGGTCATACTGGACTATCCAATGACTACTGTCTTTAGAAAAAGAAGGACATTTGAACACAGAAATTCAGAGGAGACAGACACACAGAGGGAAGTTGGCCATGTGAAGGTGGAGGCAGAAATCGGAATGAAGCAGCAACAAATCAAGCAATGCCAAGGGTTGCAGTTAACAACCAGAAGCTAGGAAGAAGCAAGGAGAATTCTTTGCCTGAGCCTTCAGAGGGAGCATGGCCTCACTGACACCTTAATTTCAGACTTTAGGACCCCTGAACTGTAATGGAATAAATTTCTGTTGTTATAAACAATTCAGTTTATGATGAGTAGTTATGGCAGCCCAAAGAAACTAATACCTTACCCCTCCATGGTCCCACTTCACAGTTGGTAGCACCTGCTGTGATTCTAGGTTCTATTCAGAAGCACTAGCTCCTCACCTCTGGTCCTTTTACTCTTTTATCCTTAGAGATGTAGTGACACCATACAGTTAGTAATCTCTGAGTTGACTCACCATCCTCTGTTTTAGTTCTTCTAATACCTTTACAACTAGATCCCTACATTAAATACCTTGTAATGAACTATGTAGGTGGTTTCTGTTTTCCTCACTGAATCCTTTTACACAGAGAAAATATAGCACCAAATTTAGTAATCTGTAGAAAATACTTATCCTTGGGTAGTACTTGAGTTTCTTTTAATTTCTCTCTAAAATAGATTCCATAGTCTGGCTTCTACACAAAAGGATTATTTTGAATCTATTTAATATTTTGTCTTTTTATTTGAAATCTGATAAAAATTAACTTGCACAAGTATTATCATCTAGCACTTTATATTTGGGCAATACTTAGCAAATACATATTAATTAGTGAAGGAAATACTAATTTTTACAGAACTATGATGTAAACTATAAACCAGGAGTCTGCCAACTTTGTAAAGGACTGGATAGTATGTATCAGGGTTTGTAGGCCTTATGGTCTCTACCACAACAGCTCAGCTCTGCTGCTGGAATGTGAATGCTGTCATAAACAATATGCAAAAAAGTGAGCATAGCTGTATTCCAATAAAACTTTATTTACAAACAAAGGTAGTGGGCTTCATTTGTCCTAGAGGCCATAGTTTGCTGACCCTGCTATAAACTACCTAGACTTTTGAATGCATATTTTTCATCAATATCACATATACACACCACATGCATCTATATCCTTTCCCACACAGAGAAATATACTTTCTCTTAAAAAAGTCAATTTTTCAAAGATCTGCTAGCTTCTACTCTTGGTATTTCATTCTTTCAAAAGATCGATATCTTGGGAAAGAGTCATTAGGCCAAAACATTAGACCTTAGGGATAAACCTACAGAAAATTGATTGAGTGAACAAACCAACTTACTCTTTTGTAAAGTCTCCCTACATTCTTATTTAGAAGGATGAATAGTATCTCAACAATTGATTAGGATTTATTTTTGTCAGTGTCAAATTTTGGCTCCATTCTCAAACACTTCTCCAAAACAAAATCAGTATTTTAAAAAGTAAACAGGTTTGGCCACACACAGATAACAAAGAACATATAACTTATTTATATTTCCACTAGACTTAGATATTTTGAAGGCACACTCTAATTTGTTTTATTGTTCTTTTTTTTTAAAGATTTTATTTATTTGACAGAGAGAGACACAGTGAGAAAGGGAACACAAGCAGGGGGAGTGGGAGAGGGAGAAGCAGGCTTCCCGCAGAGCAGGGAGCCTGATGTGGGGCTTGATCCCAGGACCCTGGGATCATGACCTGAGCCGAAGGCAGACGCCTAACGACTGAGCCACCCAGGTGTTTTAAGAAGGCGTTTAAGAACAAGGTTTTATTGTTCTTAACATCCAACTTAATTTTTGTCTCCTCATCCTAAGTCATCAAATAATATTTGCTGAATAAATGAACATAGTATTAGTCTAAGATGGTGAAATATGTATAATCATATGTCATGTAGAATGTATGACTAGCTATTTCATAAATATGGAAGTTAAAAAATTGGCTTATGGGAGCAAAAATAATTTGTTTAAATGGAGGGATCTATAAATCTGAATGTGGAGAGAAGGGGTAACAGGTACTAATTTACATCGAGGATATCCTGGGGTTAACCAAGTCTGATAACATGGTAGACTTTGACAGAATTTAAGGTTGAGATTTCCTTCCAGGTGCCAGAATGTCATACAACAGTCCACAGTAACCATGCATGTAGGCAGCCCTAAACAGACTGTTAGTTCCTGAGCATCTAAATTTGTGACAATTTGTGAATGAATCACCATGCCCTCCATAGAAGTTGGCAAATGGATCAGCGCTTCTGCATCTGGCATTGTACACAATTTGCATATTGTGGAAGTGAAGCACTTTGCAATCTCTGAAGCCCATCTCATTATGGCATGATGAGCTCATAGCCATGTGCTTTCCATCTTTAGTTCTAATTTCAGGGCAGCCGCAGTTAAAACCTGAGGACATACATACACAGCTTATGGATAATGATTGGCTAAACTGTTTTTACTTTAGTAAACTTAAGATGTTAAATTAAGGACAACTCGACACTAACTCGAGTGGAAAAGAGGACAGGCAAAAGTTTTCCTTCCTTAATACCAGTTTTTACAAAATAAAAAAAATTAAGAATACTTGAGTTACTTCAAGTGAGAAAAGCACTGGAAATAGTTATTAAAATTTAAATTACCTCCATAGTTTACGTTTAGTTTCCATAAAACACTGTTAACAATCATAAATTCATGGGAACCATGTGCTAAAAATGTGTTTCTAAAATATGACAGTAGTTATATTTCTTCTAGCCTTTATGCAGCTTGATTCTGTTATTATTTAAAAACAAGAACAAATGAGCATATGGGAGTAGGGTTTTTTTTTTTTGCAAATTTGTTTAACATTTATATTTAAAATTAGAATTAAGAGAAAATTTAGATAATGTGCCATGGTGTTAGTGTTCATTACACAGATTGTGAGACACATACAAGTAGAAGAACACATAACTATACGCTGTCCATTACTACTGGAACTCTAAATGCATTGACAATTAATGTTTTATAAATGCATCCCAGAATCAGATTGTGGCTTCACTATTCAGCTACCCTACAGATTCACTAATTCCCTAACTTACCTCTTAATTTTTTTTTGAGGATTTTTATTTATTTGACAGAGAGGGAACACAAGCAGGAGGAGTGGAAGAGGGAGAAGCAGGCTTCCCGCTTAGCAGGGAGCCTGATGTGGGGCTCGATCCCAGGACCCTGGAATCATGACCTGAGCCAAAGGCAGACGCTTAACGACTGAGCCACCAAGGTGCCCCCCAACTTACCTCTTATGATTGGTAATTTCAAGAGTTAGAACTTTGAACTTAATGGATTTATTAAGAATACATTTTTGTGATATGTGATTTCAAAATAATTTTGAGGAAAGATTACTAATTAAGAACACTCAGATCAAAAAATGGTGTTGGGAAAACTGGACAGCTACATGCAAAAAAAGGAAACTGGACTACTTTCTCATATCACATACAAAAACAAACTCAAAATGGATTAAAGACTTAAATGTGAGACCTGAAACTATAAAAATCCCAGAAGAGAACACAGGCAGTAATTTCTCTGACATTGGTTGTAGCAACATCTTTTTAGATACGTGTCCTGAGGTAAGGGAAACAAAAGCAAAAATAAACTATTGGGACTACATCAAAATAAAAAGCTTCTGCACAATAAATGAAACAACCAACAAAAGTAAACTAAAAGGCAACCTACTGAATGTGAGAAGATATTTGGAAATGACACATCTGTTAAAGGGTTAGTATCCAAAATATATAAGGATACTAACTTATACAACTTAACTTATACAACTCAACACCAAAAAAAAAAAAAAACCAAATAATCCAATTAAAAATCGGCAGAAGACAGGAATTTCTCCAAACAGTTCTCCAAACAATACATACAGATGGCCAACAGACACATGAAATGATGCTCAACATCACTTATCATCAGGGAAATGCAAATCGAAACCACAATAAGGTATCAGCTCACACCTGTCAGAATGGCTAAAATCAACAACAAGAAACAACAAGTGTTGGTGGGGATGTGGAGAAAAAGTAACACTGTTGGTAAGAATGCAAACTGATGCAGCCACTGTGGAAGACAGTATGGAGGTTCCTCAAAAAATTAAAAATAGGACTACCCTATGATCCAGTAATTGTACAACTGGGTATTTACCCCCCAAAATAAGAAAACACTAATTCAAAGGGATATATGCACCCCTGTGCTCATTGCAGCATTATCTACAATAGCCAAACTATAGAAGCAGCCCAAGCGTCCATCAATAGATGAATGGATAAAGTGGTATGTTTATGTGTACACACACACACACACACACACACACACACACACACACAACGGAACATTATTCAGCTATAAAAAAATGAAATCTTGCCAATTTCAGCAACATAAATAGATCTAGAGAGTATACTGCTAAGCAAAATAAGCTAGTCAGAAAAAGGCAAACACCATATGATTTCACTCATATGTAGAATTAAGAAACAAAACAGCAAACAAAAGGGAAAAAAAAGAGACAAACCAAAATACAGACTCTTAGCTATTGAGAACTAACAGATGGTTATGGCAGGGGCGGGGGGGGAGGGGAGGCTGGTGGGAAATGGGCGAAATAGGTGAAGTAGATTTAGAGTACACTTATCTTGATGAGCACTGGGTAATATATGGAATTGCTGAATCACTATATTTTACACCTGAAACTAATATAACACTGTATGTTAACTACACTGGAATTAAAATAAAATAAAATACATGCACAGGAAAAAAGAATGCTCAGAGTATTTTCATAGTATGGGAAAAACAGCAAGATAAAAATGATCCAAAAATATATCTTCTGCAAGCTAATGAAATATTTGTCTGAAAAAGATCAATGTGGCCAATTTATTTGTGGTCTCGAGATAGCTACAAATGTACTTCATTATTTTTAAAAATCAATGAGAACTTTGTTGATGGACTGTCACATAGTCAAATTACCAAGTGTTACCTACTCATGGAATTATTTTGGTGTGGTAGAAAAGAAGAAAAAAACATATACATATACATATACGTATAAGTATACATATACATGTGAAGACACATAAAAGACACATTCTTATTTTTACAAATTGCTTTGGAAATGAAAGGTTGAATTCAGTCAATGAAGTAATGTTTTTACTTAAACCAATTTGATTATTTAAACAGTCAAATAATTATTCATGTTCTCAAACTGATTTTTATACTGATAGACACAGCATAATTGCCTTGACCTTGATAAAGTTAATTTTGTGACTTTAGGTTAATCTCATTGGGCCTCTGCTTCTCCATCTGTAAAATCAGGAGTTTGGACATGCTAAACTCTTTCATATTTAATTATAGGTTATTTATAACCTCAGAGGGGTTAATTATAGAATCTCCTTCATATAGTTATTGTGGAAATTAAATGAGATCATATATTTAAAGCCTTTAACACAGTTTCTAACACACAGTACATGTTCAAAAAATATCAATGGGTTATATAGGATTTTCAGTTTAGGTTTATATAAACATAAACTAAATTATAAATAGAATAAATGCATTCACATCATTGGTTCACATTGGAAGCACACTAATAGGCCTTCATTGGGCCTAGCTAGATAGAGCTGTTCAAAAATGTCTTTGGCACTTTCTTTATCTCTCAGATCTGCTTTCCTTTGTATTGGCTTTATCCTCACATAGGGCCTTGACATGACAGGAAAATACTGGTATTTACAATTTATAGTTACAGAAAAAAGGAAAGGTCATTCCCTATAGTTCTGGCAAGAGACTCGGAAGGATTCTTATCTGGCAAATCAGTGAGGCCAGGGAAAAGAAGCAACCTGGGGAACATTAAGGGATCCCTCTTAGGGATGGTATGGTAGGGTTAGCCCTGCTTTGAAACCTCTGGGCTAAGTAAGACCACTTGGAATAACTGTGGGGTCATTCAAGAAAGAGACACAGACTTGGAAGACAAAAAGACAAGTCCAATACAGTTACAACTTATTACTCTAATGATAATCATAGCGAGGAGTCAACTCGCTCAAAAGTCTCTAATTGAATCTTTCTTCCAGCATTTTATTTTCTATTATTTTGTTCTGGGTTGTCACCATATTATCCATGGTTCTTCTACTTTGTACCTTTTACTGGCTAGTTACAAACATTAAAATGACTTTTACCTAACTAGGTAATTTAGTAGAAGTTAAACTCAAAAAAGTTGATGTTTGACAAATTTGCTCAAGGTTATCTGAAAAAATACAGTGGCGATCTAAGCCTAGTTGGGATGCCATTTAGGAAGTGACAATAATGGAAGGACTACATTTATTCAACTATGCGATGTAAATAAACAATTATTTTAACATCAAAACCAGAGATGAAAGTAATCATTGATGATTCAAAAATAACATGGTACAGAGGTTAAAAGCATGGGTAGAAAGGTTTCTCTCTTATTTGCAGTCTGATTCCTAGTACATCTGCCAAAAAGGAATGGTTCTGCAGCTTAGAAGTACAGTGTGCAGTTCAAATGTCAAAGATTCCATGGCACTTTTCCTGTGAAAGAAAGCATTTTTCTCATCTCCTTCCTTAGCCAACAGAATTTCAGTTAAGAACTAAGAGCAGAGCCTACTTCCATAGGTTATTTATGGATATTTTCATCTAAGGCAGTATTCCCTACATCCACATGAAAAACAAATAATAGAAGAGTGAAATTTGACCATGTTGGTACCGTGATGGCATTTTGATGGAGGACACAAATGCAACATTTAATGCTGTAATTTAAAACAAAAAGAGATCTCTTCTTTAATTTTATTCACTTATGTGATCATGATTTTCCAAAATAACTTTAATTTTAAAATAATTTTAGATTTACAGAAAAATGCTAATATAATACAAACAGTCCCCATGTACTCCAAATCAAGTATTTTCTATCCTACTATTAGCATCTTACACTTTGTATGGTATATTTGTCACAGTATCCTTTAAAAAAAGAAACTTTAGGTCAGCAATCAAAACAAAATTATATATTACGTTTCTGGTTGAAGATGGTGTGATAACCAGCATCTTCCATAAAATCATCCCAAATGAATGGGCGCCTTGGTGGCTTGGTGGGTTAAGCCTTTGACTCTTGGTTTTGGCTTAGGTCATGATCTCAGGGTCATGATCTCAGGGTCGTGGGATCTAGCCCAGTGTCACGCTCCATGCTCAGCAGGGAGTCTGCTTGTGATTCTCTCTCTCCCTCTGCCCTTTCCCCAACACATGTGTGTGCTCATGCTCTCTCTTGCTCTCTCTCTTTCTCTCTAAAATAAATAAATATTTTAAAAAGTATATTATCCCAAATAAAGTAAAGAAATGGAGCAGAAATAGAGAGAAATAAATATTTCCAGTGAATAAATACACAACTGCAATCTCCAATTATAAGTTTTGGAGTCAGTTATTCTCATTATTTGGTGTAGTTATGTTCTATAAAGTCACTGCATGGAATGAATTAGTGAATTCTGAATTATCGCTTCTAGGGGAAATACAGAGTTTGATTCCTGTAAGTTTCTGGCCACAATATTTTCACCATCTAATCAATACCTAACTGTGTTTTATGTACATTCCCGTTTAAAGACACCTTACTTTATTTCATTAACATTGCACTCACAGCCAACAGCGCTATGACTCATGACTGAATGAAGCTTATCTAACATGTATATTTTCTCCAGAAGGCACACCATAGCCTTTTTGCATGTAGGAACACTAGACAGCACTTCAACACTACACTTTGGGGCCATTTTAAAAAAGTGTAATCACTGTCAAAAAACACAAAAACATGGCATTAAATAGATGTCAAAAGGACACTTGTTTACAAGCATAAGAACTGAAACAAGAAAGCTGAGTGTTGCCTTGTTTGACCTTAGCTAGGAACAAGCACGTTGGGCAAAACTCAAATTTCTTGTCACTCTGTACATATCTGTGAATGGACTGTGAAAGCACTCTGCATGTTGACTTTGAGGATACAAATGAGTATTACTGAGCAGGTAATATCTCACATACAGAATTTGAAATAATGTACATCACCTGAAGGCAATGAAATCTGGTCCCAAAATATGGGGAATTTGGGAGGAAGATGAGAAGTGAAACACTACTTCTGGCAAGATATTGATTTATCTAAAAGTACGTAGCTCAAGTTTCCAAGATCTTGCTAATACTCCTATAGTGAGGATAAGAGATCTTGAAAGTTAGGCAGCCATGGGAGAAGGAAAATGTTTCTTTAAAGACTTTTTCCCACGGTTAATTGTAAGTTGAACTGGATGAAGGAATAACCATGCAGATAGACACCCTGTCTTTTTTTTTTCCTATTCATTCATTCATTAATGTAAAGAAGCACCCAATGACCACCAGACCTCTGGAGAAATCCTGGATCATGAAAAAAAATACTAAGAAATATATATTAATATATATTAGATAAATAGATGAATAGATAGATGGATAAATAAATTCTGAAAGAAGGATAATATAAAAGATAGAATACATTTATTTTTAAAGAACTGTTAATTAGATATCTAGTTTCTGGTCTGGCATATAAGGAGGCTAGAAGTTGTCATGCTATCCTAACAACAAGGACAAAGCTGAACAAATTAAAAAATTAACAGTTCTTCTTAGATCTGTCAGAGAAGTGATGCCACAGGGCAAAGTGCTGCCCTCCATGTATGATCCATGATAGAAATAATTAATAAGTTAGACTTCATTAAAATTAAAAACCTCTTCTCTGCCAACAACACTCTCCAGAGAATAAGACAAGCCCCATACTGGGGGGAAATATTTGCAAAAGACATATCTCATATAGGACTGTTCTCTAAAATGTACAAAGAATTCTTAAACTCAATGTTAAGAATATAATAACCATAAGAATAGGCAAAATATCTCACCACATATGGCAAATAAGCATATAAAAAGATGCTCAGCATCATATGTTATTAGGGAATTACAAATTAAAACAATAATGAAATACCATTATATGTCTGTTAAAATGACAAAAAATTCCAAAACACTGATAGCACCAAGTGCTGGCAAGTAGGTGAAGCAACAGGAACTCTAATTCATTGCTGGTGGGAATGCAAAATGGTAGAGCCACTTTGGAAGACAGTTTGGCAATTTCTTATAAAGCTAAACCCGTTCTTTTTTTAATTTAAAATTTACTTAGTTAACATACAGTGCCATATTGGTTTCTTGAGTAGAATTCTGTGATTTATCACTTGCATACAACATGCAGTACTCATCACGACAGGTGCCCTCTTTAATACCCATCACCCATCTTAGCTCATCTCCTACCCACTTCCCTCCATCAACCCTCAGTTTGTTCTCTATCATTGAGTCTCCTATGGTTTGTTTCCCTCTCTCCTTTTTATCTTTTCCCCTTTCCCATATGTTCATCTGTTTTCTCTCTTAAATTTCCACATATGAGTGAGATCATATAGTATTTGTCTTTCTCAGACTGAATTACTTTGCTTGGCACAATACACTCTAGCTCCAACCATTTCATTGCAAATGGCAAGATTTCATTTTTGATGGCTGAGTAATATTCCATTGTGTATATATACCACATCTTCTCATCCATTCATCAGTTGATGGACATTTGGGCTGTCTCCATATTTGGCTATTGTTGATATTGCTGCTATAAACATTGGGGTGCATGTACCCCTTTGAATCTGTATTTCTGTATCCTTTGGGTAAATACCTAGTTGTGCAATTGCTGGATCATAGGGTAGTTCTATCTTTAACTTTTTGAGGAACCTCTATATTGTTCTCCAGAGTGGCTACACCATTTTGCATCCTCACCAACAAAACTAAACACATTCTTTTTTTTTTAAAGATTTTATTTGTTCATTTGTCAGAGAGAGAGAGAGAGAGGAGAGAGCGTGCACACAAGCAAGGGTAGTGGCAGGCAGAGGGAAAAGCAGGCAGAGGGAGAAGCAGGCTCCCCGCTGAGCAAGGAGCCCAATGTGGGACTCGATCCCAAGACCCTCGGATCATGACCTCAGCAAAAGGCAGACGTTCAACCAACTGAGCCACCCAAGTGTCCCAATTAAACACATTCTTAACATAAGATCTAGCAATTGCATTCTTTGGTATTTACCCAAGGGAGTTGAAAGTTTATGTCCACACCAAGACCTGCACCAGAATGTTATAGCAGCTTTATTCACAATTGCCAAAACTTGGAAGTAACCAAGATATCCTTTAGTAGGTGAATGGATAAATAAACTGTGGTACATACAGACAATGGAATATTATTCAGCACTAAGAGGACATGAGCTAACAAGCTATGAAAAGACATGGAGGAAACTTAAATTCATATTACTAAGTGAAGGAAGCCAATCTGAAATGGCTGTATATTTTACGATTCCACCTATAGGACATTCTGTATAGAAAGAACTAAGGAGATAGTAAAAAGATTAATGGTTGCCAGGGGTGGGGAGGAATGAATAGGCAGAACACAGGGATTTTTAGGACACTGAAAATACTCTGTATGACACCATACTGATAGACACATGTCATTTTACATTTATCCAAACCCATAGTATCTACTATACCAAGAGTGAACCCTAAGGTAAACTATGGACTTTGAGTCATTATTACATGTCGATGTAAGTTTACCAGTTCCAACAAAAGTCCCTCTCTGTTGGGAGATGTTGATAATGGGGGAGGCCATGCATGCATAGGAGTAGGAAATATATGGGAAATCCTTGTACCCTTTCCTCAATTTTGCTGTGAACCTGAAAGTGCTTTTTAAAAAGTCTATTTAGTAGAAGTATTAATTAGTATTTTTAGAAAGATTTGAGAAAAATATCCATCTAGGTGAGATATAAAGAAAGAACAAGACAGGCCTCTTAGAATTAATAATATCATTTAAAAATCAGTAAAAGCATTGAAGAGGAAAGCTGATAATTTACCAAGTAAGTAAAAATAAAAGGAATGAGAAGATATTAAAGATAAGAGAAATAGGAGATAAGTGAAACAACAAAAAATGTATACATTTAAAAAAATGTATTTGTATATAGATAGCTGAGGTGACATAAGGGTAACAACTCTCTAGATTTCCCAAAGCAAGGCATAAGCAAGAACCCTTGGTGGTAAAGAAGCACCAAAGCTTGCTTTCAATTTAAGTGTATTAACCAAAATCCAGATAATCTAAATTTTTGCAGTAGGTATCATGGCAAAAATTTAAAACCTAGAACCCACCACAATGCGTAACCCAATGGGAGAATCCCTGCATTAAAACGGAATTGCAAACTACAAATGTGTAATAAACCTGCTGTAGAGAAGGGGGCCAAAGGAAACTCAGCTAACTCAGTTTAGGCACTGTGTAGAAGTTTAAAAACAAAAATACCAAGAAACCAAGAGAAAAAAAAATAAAACCACATATGATATTTCTGGAAAGAAATATGAGACTCAAGCAGGTTCTGGTTTGATTTGGGGCCACTTGATTTTTTAAAATTTCATTTAATTTTAAATTGTGCTGAATTGGTAGGGCACCCAAGGAACAGTCAAAAGTAAGCTGTTTACAACAGATACATGTAAAGCAAAATAATACAAAAAACTTGAACATAAATGAATGTGAAAGAATAGGAACATACAGACAAAAGGAAGATTTCTCATTATCAACTAAGAGACTTGAAATCATTATTAAAATTACAATGGCGACTTCACATATAGTAAATATTTTAATTCTAAACTTGTATGGATCTACTAACATGATTTATAACATTTAAGCAAAATATTTTAAAACAGTGACAAAGAGAACTTTACAAAGAAACCAATATTTTAGGAGATTTTAATATAATTATTCTAATAAGTAATAAATTGAACAGATGAAATATCATATATTGTCTTAAATAAAAATGAAATTAAATTAGGGGCAGCTGGATGGCTCAGTTGGTGGAACATGCAACTCCTGATCTTGGGGTTGTGAGTTCAAACCCCACCTAGGGCCTAGAGTTTACTTCAGAAAAAAAGAAGAAGAAGAAATGCAATCAGAAATACATTTTGGGAAAAATGAAAACATAATTAAAAATCTTCAAAATATTTCCAAAACTCATGGGTCAAAATATATTAAAATAAAGATAATATTTATAACTAAATGATAACAAAAACACTCCAAATCAAAATTTGCAAGGTACAACTAGAGCTGAGAAACAATAGCCTTAAATACTTACACCAGGAAACCAGACAGGATGAAAATTAATGCACTAATTATCAAATTTAAGTAGTTACCAAGAAACAGTAAAAAAAAACCTAAGGGGAAAAAAGACAAAGAGAATAAACGCCGAACAATGTGAAAAGTTGATTGTTTAGAAAGATAAACATTTGACACAATTCTAGTGAGATTCAGCAAGGGAAAAATGGCAATAAGTTTTACTTTAAAAAAAATTACCTTCAGTGATAAAGCCAGAGAAGCTGTACAAAGTAAGCAGATATTAAGTACAAATATACAAAATATTATGACAATATATCTTTGGACTCTACCCATCTGTAGAAAATCCACTTTCTTTCTGCTCTGTAGTACATGGTGGTGCCTTCACCCCTAGCCCATGCACCTAATCTAACATTGCTCATGACTTAGTTGTCATGCCTTAATATCCTGTCAATGTTCATCCAAGGTAGTAAATATTAGTTCTCTGCTATACTATTTTATATGGAGATATGGATTACTATAAGTGCTGTAAACAACACTGCTTATCTTGGCCACTAAATCTTGCTCTTAAGTATCAAAAACCGACTACAAACTAAATAAATGGAACTGTTCAGAAGTAATAAGAAGGAAAGAAAGTACTTCACTTTGGAAAGAGGACTAAGCTGTTTTGTTTTATCCCTCCTGCTAAGAATATCTAGAAAATTTAAAAAATAATTATAGAACAGAAACATCTGTTAGAACACCTTGTTGATCTCCAAAAAGAAAAACAAAACCTTATGGAGATAATCCCAGACTTTGGGTTGAATTTCCCATCGAGACATTTGCTAAGATTTAAAGACGCTGCTTAGTGTCTGAGAAACAGTGATTTCAGATTCATAGGGATTGATAAACAAAGATGGAATTCAGGTTCTGCCAAAAGGAGGAGCCCAAGAAAACATCCAGAAAGGCTACAAACTAGAGACAAACCCTGTTGCAAAATGAAGAAAAAAATATAAATCTTTAGGGGAAGACCTCATCATCTAGATCCTCGAATTATTTCCATCTTATTTCACATGCAATGTGCGGTGCTAAATAAAATATAGGCAGGCATAGGGGCGCCTGGGTGGCTCAGTCGTTAAGCGTCTACCTTCGGCTCAGGTCATGATCCCAGGGTCCTGGGATCGAGCCCCGCGTCGGGGGGGTCCCTGCTCAGCGGGAAGCCTGCGTCTCCCTCTCCCACTCCCCCTGCTTGTGTTCCCTCTCTCGCTGTCTCTCTCTGCCAAATAAATAAATAAAATCTTTAAAAAATAAAATATAAGTAGGCATAAAAGAAACGGCAACAACAATATTACACTCAACAAGAGAGGAAGAATGAGTGAACAGAAAGATACATCAAAAGAAAACATACAGAAGGTAACAAAGGGAGCAAATGGAAACGAACATATGAGACATGTACATCATGTACAACAGGCACAAAATCCAGATTGGTCAATTCTGAAACCCATGCTAGTAACATAATCCCACTTAAGAGATAAAGACCTCCAGCTGAAAAGAATGTCACTTCCAAAGGAAAAAACAATCAAATTTAAATCTGACTTCTTGATAGCAATACACAAAGCAAAGCAACAGAGAAGCAACATTTTCAAGAAATACAAGAAAATAAAGTGAGAATCAAGGACTTTATATGTTGCCAGTGTGTCCTTCAAATACAAAGCTAAAACAAAACATTGTCATACATGCTAGACCTCAGAGAATATTCTTCTCATAAACACTTACAAACCTACCATACTCATGTAACTAGAAGATAAGCTTCCTACAACCCATTGATGATAGGAGAAACTTCAAAAAGATGACCAGTAGTGAGCACCAGATGGATTTAGGATTGGTTTAAGTCAAGAACACAGTTGGAGGTAAGAACTGAAGACTGAAACATAAATGGTTTTAGTTTCATCAAATAGATGTAATAGAATTTTTAAAATTGAGAATTAAAACTGAGAATAAGCACATTGTTTGATAAGCATAGATAATATGTGGATGGCAAGGACTAATATTTAAAGCTTACAAACCAAACATGACTAAATAAGAAAAAGGATAATAACATATTAGAATATTAGTTTAAAGGTAATCACTCGGAAAAAATCTAAATAAACCTTCCTAAGTACAAACAAGCAAAAAACTAAACCATCAGATAAGGAGACCAGACAGTGAAATACCACATAAAAATATAATGCATTTAAACATAATAGAAAATAATTTAAGCAGAATCTAATTATGTCAGTCATGTCAGCCATCCTGATAAAAGCAAACATGCTAGACTCACCTATTAAATGGAAATTATTTTCAGAGTGGCCTGTAATGCAAAACGCATGTCTGTGCTGAAATCAAGAGACATAACTTTGGGGGGTTTGGGTGGCTCAGTCGCTTAAGCTTCCAACTCTGATTTCAGTTCCAATCATGATACTGGGGTCATGAGATCAAGCCACACATCGGGCTTTGCACTGAGTGTGGAGCTTGCTTGAGATTCTCTCTCTCCCTCTGCCTCCTTCCCCCGCTCTCACTCCCTCTCTCAAAAAAGAGAGAGATATAACTTTTAAAAGGTGATTCAGAAAAACTAAATATAAAGAGATATGAGAAAGTATGTCAGGAGACTGGAAAAAAAAAAGGAGTGGATGCAATCTTGATATTTGGCAAGGCAGAATTAAGACCAAAAACAATCATACACCAAAAGAAAGAAAGAAGAAAGAAAGAAAGAGAGAAAGAAAGAAAGAAAGAAAGAAAGAAAAAGAAAGAAAGAAAGAAAAGGAAGAACACATTATAATTCTGAAGTCAAATTCACAATGTAGACATAACAGCTATGAATTAATATATCTATGCCCTAAATAACATACAGCAGAAATTACATGAGATGCTAAGAGTAATAAACAGAAACACACTAATAAATACAAGTGCTTAACACACTACTCTCAAATCAAGTCATGTGAAGTGAACTGAATTGGTAGAGATATAGAAGACCTAAGAACACTCATTAATAAAATCCATCTAGTGGAGTATATATCAAATTTTGCACTCCAGTAATTGAAGATGCACATTTTTTTTCAAGTACATTTGGAACATTTATGAGATTAATTGGGTCACAAAGAAAAGTTTAATGTGTAGAAATAATATAAACTATGTACTTAGTTCACAATTCAGTATGTTAGAAATCAATATATTTTTTCAAAAGACCATTCTATCTGGAAATTTAAAAGCTCAATAGTGCATTTTAGATTCTATGGAATACAATTAAAGCAGGGATAGAGCAGTCACACCCCTAAATATTCAAATCAACACAAATGAAAAAGAAATATATGAACTAAATACCCCACTCAAAAAGCTAAAAAACAAACAACAAAATAAAATGAAAGAGAACAAAAAGGGAAATAGGGATTATTCCAGAAATGAATGCATATGGGGCGCCTGGGTGGCTCAGTCAGTTGAGTGTCCAACTCTTGATTTTGGCTCAGGTCATGATTTCAGGGTCATGGGATGGAGCCCTGTGTCAGGCTCTATGCTCAGTGCAGAGTCTGCTTGAGATTCTCTCTCTCTCTCTCCCTCTGTCCCTTCCTGCCCTGTGCACTCTCTCGCTCTCTCAAATAAATAAATAAAATCTAAAAAAAAAAAGAATGCATTCAAAACAGAAAAGTACTACAACTGCATATACATGAAAGCTTTATTTCTGTGAAAAATTAATGAAATAGATATCCTCTGAAAACCTAACCAGGAAAACAAGTACAATTTATAGTTTGTCTGAAATAACCATTGACACAGAGGAAGTCATTTGCAAAACTCTTTGCAAGTACACTTGAAAACCTCTGTGAAGCAGATGATTTATTAAAAAGTACAGTTTACCATAACATATGCCTGGGGATTGACCTGGGTCCTGGGATCGAGCCCCGCGTCGGGCTCCCTGTTCAGCAGGGGGTCTGCTTCTCCCTCTTCCTCTCCCTCTGCCTGCCACTCTGCCTACTTGGGATCATTCTCTCTCCCCCTGTCAAATAAATAAATAAATAAATAAATAAATATCTTTAAAAAAAGAGAAAGATGATAAATAAATGATATAGTAGATAAGTTAGACAGATAGATGATGGATAGATAGATGGATACATACATAGATACACAGATGGATAACCAAAGAGATATACCTTAACATAAAGCTACCATCTTACCAAAGGGTGAAATAATGCTTCTTTCTGCTAAAGGAAGAATGATTATATTGATGCTCACACTTATGTATTAATACACTGAATATGTAAACCACTGTAATTAAAGAAAACAATTAAAATAATAAAAACTGGAATGAACTGATAAAACTCTCCACAGATGATATAGTGTATCCAAAATACTGATGGGACACAATGCTAAAACTAACAATACGATACAAACAATAAGTTAATTATTAGGATATAAAATCAGCATGGAAAATACGATACTGTTCATATGTATGAATAATAATCAATTAGAAGTTATAATGGAATAAATACCCCATACAATAGTTACAAAAAGGTAAAGAAAAATTTTTAAAGATAGAATTATCAGAACCAAATATGTTCAAAAATTTGTATGAGGGAAACGTGTAAATTTTCTTAAAAAACAAAATACATTTGAAAAAATGGAGAGATACCAGTTCCTCTTGGGGAAGATGACTCAGCATCAGGAAGATGTCAATTCTCTTGAAACTGATATACAAATTTAACATGAATCCAATAAAATTAATATACTTTTTAATAAACTAGACAAATTGATCTGAAGCTTTATATGGTAAATAAATATGCTAAATTATATAAAGGTGAGGTAGGAGAGACTAATTTTATTATATATGAAAATATAGGAATTCCACAAATAAAACAATTTGATATTGGTATATAAATGGACAGGCAGAGCAAAGGAGCACAGTAGTTCAGAGAGAAGTTCTGAACATTTTAATGAATGGAGGTGTAGAAACTGAATAGCCATTTATAAAATTATGAAATTGATTCCATACCTTATACCACAATCCAGAATAAACTCTAACTATATGGCATCTACATTAAAAAGAAGAAGAGGAGGAAGAGGAGGAAGAGGAGGTAGGGGGAGGAGGGGAAGGGGGAGGAGGGGAAGAAAGAACCTCAGTAGAAACAAGAAAAAGACATAAATATAGGGTCTTAAATATATAATAGTTGGCCTTTAAATACATGAAAAATTATCAAGTATCAATTTTAATAAGAAAAATACAAGTTAAAACCACATTAAAATCCAATTTGTACCTGTAAAAGAAAAAATAACCGAAGCATCCTGACCATATTAAGACACTGCTTACATTCCTAATGCAAGTGAGAAATTGTAGAACCTATACTGAAGTTATAATATGGTAATAAAATTAAACATGCATTGGACCCAGAAATCCCACTTCAAGAAACCTATTGTGAAGATACACTTTGACTAAAGTATAAGCAACATATAGATAAGATTATTTATTTTGGCATTATTTATAAAGTATCAAGAACAACTTAAATGGCATATAAAGAAGACTACTTGGTTAAACTGTGTTACATCCACATGATGAAATACTACGCAATAATAAAACTAAATAACAAGCATCTCAATTTATGGATATGGAGGGATTTATAGGATTTAGCAGAGGGTGAGAAGCTAGGTGCAGAGCTATATATAGTAATTTCCCTCTCCTTTAAGAAATGGGAAATACTAATATTATGTACTTGTTTATTTTTACAGAAAGAAACAAGAAGAAAAATGAAGACTTAATGGAAATGTTATCACAGGTTTCAGGTGATAGAACGGGAGTGTGATCATATGTGGAATATAAGAAACAACACAGAGGATCATAGGGGAAGGGAGGGAAAACTGAATGGGAAGTCATCAGAGAGGGAGAAAAACCATGAGAGACTTAACTATAGGAAACAAACTGAGGGTTGCTGGAGGGGAGGTGGGTAGAGGGATGGGGTAATTGGGCGATGGGCATTAAGGAGGGCATGTCATGTGATGAGCACTGAGTGTTATACACAACTGATAAATTATTGAAAGCTAAAAAAAATGGGAGTGTGATATATGAATGTATCATTTATGTTACTTAGATTTTGAATCATATAACTAGTTTACATATTGAAATATAAAAGTAAATAGGGGTGCCTGGCTGGCTCTGTCAGTAGAGCATGTGACTCTTGATCTCAGGGTTGTAAGTTTGAGCCCCATGCTGAGTGCAGAGATTACTTAAAAATAAAGTCTTTTTAAAAAAAATACATAAAAAGTTGAATAGAAAAGAAACAAGTAAAACTGAGTGTATATCAAATTGACAACATAACCACACAGAGAAAATTACTATTTCCTATAATTTTTAGCACAGTAGTCTAACTGCAAAGAATATTTATGTTAGTAGTAATATAGCAAGGTTGAAACAATTTTATAAATATTACAGTATAAGACAAGAAAATGAATATATTAGAAACTGACACTTCACTGTAGGGAAAAAGAGATACAAATATAAAATACAATATTTTAAGGAAACCCTTGCAACAATAAATTTGAATGGGAAATAACCACATGAACATATAATTTTGGATCATACAGAATGTCTAGTTTGTCCCCTGAAAGGACCTAAAGGAAATGACACTGCAGTGATAGAGGCTTACAGTGGGCTCTTGGGAAAAATCTTCATTTTAGGTTTGCAAAAGGGAAAGTACAAGGTAAGCCAGGTTATATTGTGCCAGTAAGCAAGGAAGCACTAAAAAACTAATGGAATCATGTCAATAAGACATAGGGACCAGTTTGAAGGGTTCAAAAACGTCAGGTTGGGAACAATCTGATCATCTAAAAAATGACTTTATTATAATTAAATTAATTACAAAACAAATTATAAAATTTATTTATTATAAAATAAATCAGAATCATTAATACAATGTGATACACACAAAACCATACAAAAAAGCGAAGGGGGGTTGAAAGATCTTCTTTATATACAAGGAATGGTAGAAGTGGGAAAAAAAATCATGATTTTATAACCCCCATGGCAAAGATCACTAAAGAATGTTAAAACCACTGCGTTAAAAGTTCTTGAATTAGCCAAAAGTATTAATATGGTTACACACACATATACACACATATAAAATATTTCATGTTAAAAGTATATTTTAGGGACATCTGGGTGGCTCAGTCAGTTAAGTATCCAAATCTAGATTTTGGCTCAGGTCATAATCTCAGGGTCATGAGATCAAGCCCCAGGTCGGGCTCCACGGTGGAGCCTGCTTAAAATTCTCTGTCTCCCTCTCCCTCTTCCCCTCTCCTGCCTCAAAAAAAAAAAAGCATATTTTATATCCTGTCTCCCTCAGTCTCTAGAGAAAATATGAACACTTTCTGAATTTACATGGATGATATGGAGGTGATTGTTATATTAGTCTTAAATTTTCAGTTTGAAAATTTTAAATGCAATAAATTGGAGGGAAATATATAATTTCTAACAATAATAAAATATGGTCAACCCCATTAGAGATACATTTTTAAAAAGAAAGACATTAAAGAAGACCTAAATAAATATTGACATATTATATTCATGGCCAAGAAGACCCAAATATTGGAAAGATGTCACTTATTCACTAATTATTCTATTGATTCAATATAATTTCAACATGAATTCCCAAAGAATTTTTCTTTTTTTTTTTTAAGATTTTATTTATTTGACAGAGAGAGACAAAGCGAGAGAAGGAACACAAGCACGGGGAGTGGGAGAGGGAGAAGCAGGCTTCCCGCGGAGCATGGAGCCCGATGCGGGGCTCGATCCCAGGACCCTGGGATCATGACCTGAGCCAAAGGCAGACACTCAATGACTGAGCCACCCAGGCACCCCCCATAGAATTTTTCATTCAAATCAATGAGTTGTTTGTAAATTTATATAGAACAAAAAAAATCTAAGAATGGCCAAGATAGTCTCCCAAAAGAACAAATGTGAGAATATATCCTATCATAAACCAAAACTATTTATAGAGCTATTACTACAGAGATTACGTGGATTTGGTGCCATGAAAGCAAATGAATAGCCAATAAAGAGACACATGCTTATATGGAAAGTGGATTCATGCTATAGTTGCCATTGAATATCTTCAAGGAAATGTGAGTGGTGGAATAACTGGTAACCCATACAAAAGAATGCAATTTGATCCCTCTAAACTATTTTTTAAAATCAATTCCATCATTATTAAAGATTTAATTTTGACAAGCAAAACTACAAAACTTTTTTCAAATCAATATAAGAAAATATATTTAATATATCAGATTAGAGGAAAATGTCTTAAGATATAAACAGCATTAAGTCTAAAGAAAAAGACCGGCAAATGTAACTTAACACAATTAAGAAATTTTGTTAGGTAGAAGACTACCACAAACCAGAAGGAAATCTTTGCAATGTGTATGACTGACAGAAAATCACTGTAGGAATATAAAGAATCAGTAAATACCCAAAAGATGAAAAATTTCAAAAGATGGGGGCGCCTGGGTGGCTCAGTCGGTTGAGTGTCTACCTTTGGATGGGGTCATGATCCTGGAGTTCTGGGATCGAGCCCTGGGTTGGACATTCTGCTCAGCAGGGAGCCTGCTTCTCCCTCTCCCTCTGCCTGCCGCCCCCCTGCTTCTGCTCTCTCTCTCTCTCTCTCTCTCAGATAAATAAATAAATAAAATCTTTAATTAAAAAAAAAATCTCAAAAAATGATATAAACAGAACCTTCACAGAACAGGAGGTAAATGTGACTCACAAACATTAAAAATAGATAATTTCAACCTCATTAGTAATCTGTGTGACAAAAATTTAAATCACAAGAAATGTAATATTATACCAATCAAAAGTCAGTTAATATGTTGGCCAATATGAAGAGCAATACATAGCTTCACTCAACTGCTGCTAAAAGTCTACAGTGGTACAACTCCTTGCCACTTCCAAAACAGTTTTGCATGGCATAAGAAAGTGGAACACGTGCTTATGCCAAAACCAGCAATGAGGCTTCCATCTGTATGCTCTAAGGGCTGACTTTTTTTCTAAAGTGCTATATAGTAAATATTTTAAGTTTTGCCAGCCATGGAGTCTCTATCACAGCTACTCAACTCTCTTTCATTGGAGCATGAAAGCAGCTATAGAGAATGCATGAACAATTGAGGATGACAGCACTCCAAAGGAACTTTATTTACAGACACTAAAATGTGACTTTCATATAATTTTCACGTATCACAAAATATCATTCTTCCTTTTTTTCGTTAAAAAATATAAAAATAATTCTTAGCTCATGGACAGTACTTAAACAAGCAGCAGGCTGGATTTGGCTCATGAACCATAATTTGCCAACCTTACTACTCCCTATTTAGAGTGGTCCAAAAACCAGCAGCAATGAAATCACCTGGGAGTTGATAGAAATGAAGAATATCAGACCCTACCCAAGACTTCCTGAAAAAGAGTCTGCACTAGCCAACACATTTAGGGTGAGTTATATTCAAAATGAAATTTATGAAACACTGCTCTAGGTAAAATCTTGCACAACTGAACTAGAAAATATGAACAAGTTGTTTATAGCAGTATTTGTTACAACTGAAAACGGATTAAAAATAACCTCATATGAAAAACATAAAATAAATTTGTATGTCCATTAATAAAAGAATGGACAGATCAACTGTGCATATTCATAAAATGGAATATTATGTAATAATACATTCATCAACGATAGATGAATATCTATTGGGTATTGAGGAAGAGAAGCAAATCACAGAATAACATCTGATATGACTTGATCTATATAAAGTTCACAAAACAATATATTGTTTAAGAATATCTAACCTAAATGTCCATCACCAGACGGATATAAATAAATGTAATAGATGCTCACAAGCATGAACACACCCACAGAGGAATATTATTCAGCCTTAAAAATAGGAAGGAAATCCTGCCATTTACAAAATGGATGAAGTTGGAGGATATCATGCTAAGTGAAATAAGGCAGACACAGAAAGACAAATACTGATCTCACATGTGCAATCTAAAATAGACGCACATATCTCTGAAACCAATAATACATTGTATGATATTTAACTGAATTTAAATTTAAAAAAAATGGGAGGAAAAAAATTCTCTACAGTGGTACAACTGTAGAGTTGTAGAGTTGTCAAAAAATTGACCCCACAGAGGGAAGCCTGGGTGGCGCAGTCGGCTAAGCAACCAACTCTTGGTTTCAGCTCAGGTGGTGGTCTCAGGGCTGTGAGATTGAGCCCCATGATGGCTCCCTGCTGAGTGCAGAGTCTGCTTAAGAGTCTCTCTCCCTCTCCCTCTGCCCCCCACCCCCACTCTCTCTGTCTGTCAAATTAATAAAATAAATCTTACAAAAATAAAAAAAATAAAATAGACTCACAGAGTCAGAAAATATAATGTTGGTTGCCACGGGGTGGAAGGGAGGGGGAAATGGGGAGATGTTGGTTAAAGGGTACAAAGTTTCAGTTATACAGGATGAATAAGTTCTGGGAATCTCATGTACATCAGGGTGCCTATAATTAACAATAAATAATGCTGCACCATATACTTGAAATTTGCTAAGAAAGTAAATCGTGTTCTCAGCATGCTCACAAAAAAAGAAAATGGTAACTATGTGAGGTGATGAATATGTTAATTAGCTTTATTGTGGTGATGATTTCACAATGCATATATACATGAAAACATCAAGTTGTATAACTTAAATACATACAATTTTCATTTGCCAGGTATACTCAATAAAGCTGAGGAAAAAGTATCTAGACACATGGGGAAACTAAAAGAAAAGCAGAAAAATTATAATGCAAAAATTAGGTCAAAATTCTGCTTCTAGCCATGATGGAATAATAGGTACCAAAGTAATCATCCCACTTTAAACAGTTAAAAAGTGGACAAAATACATGAAACATAAGTTTTCAGAAATTGGACAACTCCCAGCACAGAAGAGCAATCCCTAAGAGACAGAAAACAAATTAGGGGAACCCTGTGATTGCCCCAGTTTGCTGTCCCAGGCACCAGAACTTGAGAAGAAATACCTAAGAACCAGAGAAAAGTGAGGGAGGCTAGAATTTGCAAGTGAGCATACCAGAGAAAAGAGAGCCGCACAGAAAGAAGAGAACTCAACAGAGAAAGAGCTCGAGACAACTGCAGATGCTTCCATTGGAGTCCTCAACTGTGGACAGATCAGTGCATGAACGCGAAGAAACTCCCCAAGGTTGAGGAAAGAACCAGTGGAAAAAAGCAGACAACATCATCACTGGAGATTACAGATGGCCAGGAACAGTCTGCATTCCTCAATAATAAAGAGAAAAAATCTTGAATACTAGAAATCTAGAATACTAACAAGGATATGTTCTCAGTGGTATTTTAAGTCAGATGGTTGATTATGCATACATACACACACACACACACACACACACACACACACATATATATAAATATATATCTATACACTTCCTGTTTTCATATACACTATAATCTCCTTTATCCTTTTAAAATTAAATCAATTCATTTTTAGTTTATTATTTTTATGAATGGAGATTTTTTGTTAACTGAATTTGACAATTAGGACATGTGAATGCCATTTCATTAATGCTAAAGAAATAAGAAAGCCTATAACTTTTTCTTACAGCACTATAATTCTTGGTGAATCAATAGAGAAGGAAGAGAATCTTAAGCAAAAACAGCTGAAGCTGTAATTGTCTCAAATTATTAATTTTTTAGACTCTTTTTTAGACCTTGTTAATTTTGCAGGAAAACATTCCATATTGGAAGATTTCCTTTTATCTGTCCCTGCATCACCTGTCTCTAATGTCTCCTTTCTGTTCTGGCAGGGAAAAGAGGTTCGGCAGTAAAAACAACAGATGGGAGGGCCCATTTCCTTGGTAATGATGCCTCTGTAACTGTGGATTTGATTGAGTCTATCAGTCAACAGCTTCTAGATACTTTTGGACTAAGAATCTTTAATGTCTGGTTTATTCAGTGTCAATTTTCTGTTTTTAATTTATAACTATGGAGGGATACTAGCTTCTTTTGTCTTTCTTAAACTAAAAACTGAATTTCACCCAGGTAGCGTTTCACACACAGGATGGCCATCATTCCAATAATGGTGTGTCGCTCTAACCTTCTGAGTTTGAGAGGGCAAAAACAATTTCTATTATATTCCTTTTCTTGCCACACTTCTTTTATCCTTTACAGTTGGATTGCTTGAGAAAGAGAATAGTATTTCTTAGATTTTTCGCTTGAAAAATCAAGGAATACACTAACCAGTTATTGAAAGAAATATCTGTAACAATTCAAATTTACAATTGCACCACAGAGTCTGGTTATACCCATTTTTTAGAAATCCACAAGGGGTTCTTTTTTCTTAAAGGAAAAATCTGTTATTTGCTTAAAATGTTTGAAAAAATTATGTTAAAATAAAACACAGCCAGAATAAAAAGTTTATTGCTTCTGTGCTCCAAGATACTTCTCACCATTGACGGTAATTTTTGTCACAACTGAATTGTAATTAATTTGAGGAAGCACGGTAGTATAGAAAATCTGATAAAAGCATGCTAAAGAATGAGCAAATGAATATCAATACGTGAAAGAAAGAAATATATTTTTATGTCCTTAAAAGAAGCATCATAAACACAGTCAAAACCAGTTACAAAAAAACCCATTAATAAAAATGATCAATTAGAAAAAGAAATGTATTTAATTTTAAAAGGACAAAAGATAAAATTATTTTATAATAATGAAGTGGCATAGTTAATGTAACCTATTCATAAACATATGCAGAATAATATGTTGAAAAATCCCATTGGTACCAGTAAATTTGGGACAGACTTTTCATGAAGTGTGTATAGATTTAAGTTTTCATTGCATCCAGTTAGACTGATGAAAAGGTATTTCAATTGATTCAAGGATAATGTTTTAATTTTTCTCAATGAGTTATTTGAAAAGCTAAGTCTTTGTAAAATCATGTTACTTACTATATTTATAACTGAAATGTTTTTTTTTTAATTTTATTTATTCACTTGGGGAAGGGCAGGGGGAGAGAGAGAAGCAGACTCCCCACTGAGCAAGGGGCCTTATGGTGGAAATCAATCCCAGGACCCTGGGATCATGATCTGAGCTGAAGGCAGATGCTTAACTGACTGAGCCACTCAGGCATCCCCATCCGAAATCGTTTATAGTCTCTTTGGTTAAAGGAATATCCAAATATTGCTTCTCAGTGACTCATGACTTTATACAATCAAGTGTTCATACCTCCTGACAACCTGTGACATTCTGTATTCCAGAAAATAAATCCTAAATGATATCTTCTTGATTTCAATCTGTTTTTGAGATTTCCCACAGGATCCTGAGAAAATCACAAAAGATCTTTCACTTTGCAAAAAGAGAGGTGCTAGAAGTAATTAGATTTATTTCATATGTTTTCAGTTGTGTAGGAAGTGTCATCAAATCAGAAGAGATGTTTAACTTCCCCTAATTTAAGTTTGTATGGAGAAAATGTTATAAATATTTCAGAAATTGTGTGACGTTCTTAGAGACCTGCCAATATCCTTGCTGTCCATGATATGTTTGGGTGCTGTTTTGCCTGAGAATACACAACAGTGCAGTGTCATGAGTCATAACTTCAGTTATTTTTAAAAATGTTGTATGACACAGAAACAAGAAAATTTCCTTGTCAATTGTATTTATTTTCACAACTAAGTCTCATCAGATATTTAAGTGTGGCTATTTTAAGTCTTTTGTCACCCACACACAGTTTTCTGTTTTAATTTGAGGCTTCCCTGAATGTGCTTGCAAGCCAGAAAGCTTGCCTTTCTACGAGACCCATGAAAAGGATTATGCCAAGTACTCTGGAGCACTTTTGAGAGCCTCACTTAAGTAACGGCTGAACTGAGTCAGGATTTGCAGAATAGTTGAGAGGCTGATAAGTTCATGAGACTCCTAATTCAAGATCGAACTGAATGAGAATTAACAGCAGAGGACTGAATGAGCTTCTGAAGGATGTTTATGGGTTTCCTTTAAAACATTTATGTTTTAACATTTTATTTTCTGAATGTAATGAACCCATTTCTTTTCTCTTGAACTAGTTATAATTTATAACAATTGAGTAGAGTGTAATTTTATAAAGAGATGAAACATTTATTTTTTTTCTTGCCTGATCCTTCCAGAATTCAGAAACTCCTATTCAATATTGTTATTTTCAAGGCAAAATAATTGTTTGCACAGGCTTAATAAAAATCTGTTCTTCTTGTCAACAGAACACAATTGGCAACATTGGTATACAACTAAAGCTTTGCCTGGAATGCCATATTTTAGAATGATGCTCATAGAACCAGGTATGACCACACACTTTGAAAGAACTAACCTTGACTTTTTGAAGCCACTGCTTACAAAGCCCTCTTGGAAGAGCGAGCCTGATGCCTGGCTTACAGGATCCCCAGTATTTCAGGTCAGTAAGGAAGGTCACTTCCTGGCAGGCCCAAGAAGTTTGAGATACTTGGGGGACTTTGAGGAGAGGAATTTATCCAAATTTAGTAGGTACCACAGGTGAAATCTGCTGGTGAGGTCTTGGCTTTGCTTACTAGCCTTAAGAGGTTTTTAAAAGCCCAATTTAAAATTCCTTATAAGAACTTGCAGCAAAGCATAATTTAAAAGGCCTGTGTAGTAAATTATCATTCTTGCTGCACCCATGTAAATAATCTGGCCAAATCTAATGAGCGACATATTTTGTGACCAAGAATAATCTTTCTTTGAGATTGTCTTTGATGAAAAGGGGCATGACTATAAGAGAGAAGGTTTATGTTTCAATTGTAAACTATAGCATACTATTGTAGATTATAATATTCTGGTCCTGTTCATTATCTGTGAGCTATTTTGTACCTCCTTGTAAACTGCATGATTTTATTATCTACCTGGAAATTGGACTGAATCCTGTCATCTTGCCCACACTGTCAACCACTAGCAAATTTTTAATTCTTGCAACTTCCTTCAGTATCCAACTGCAACTCTCCAAGCTAACATTTCCCATTTTTCTCCCTCCCTCCTGACTTGGCATCACTGAGAACTGAAACCTGATCAACCAGATCCTTATCAAGACTCTGGGTTGCCATGTAGTTGGTCCTTTCTCCCAGGAGCTGAAGAAGCACTGAGAATTATAACTCATTGACTAGATATATACATCAAAGGACTCCTTCCTGCAAGCCACTACACCTGGGCTGGATTTCTTCCTGGAAAAGCTGCTGTCTGGGTCACTAAGTAAGTCTGGCAAAAAGCTCAGATGATGCACTCTTATATGATAGGCAACCAGGACTGGGCAACATCCCTAAGAGCACTGATAACTTCGAGAAACCCAATGAGCAGTGCTGCATAATCAAAAGATTTCCTTCTACCAACTGCCTGCATGATTTAATGTATTAATATTTGATACAACATTTTATATTGATATTTCTCTTTTTCATTATTGATATCCCTCTTTTAAGACGCCTGACACTAAAACAACTGACCTTTGCTACTACCCCTCAATGGATGGTTTAATTAATTTTGCAGTAACGATGCCCCGATCAGTCCTGAGTCCCCTTGTTTACCTATGACAAAACCAGACACAGACCCTCCAAATTCCTTTTTTTTTTTTTTTTTGGTCTCATAATTAGTTGAACTACTACCTCACTGATCAATAGAAACAAAGCTTTTTCTCCTTTTTTCAAGCCCCTGAATTTTGGCCCACCCTCGGCCTGAGTCAGCACACAGCCCCTCCTCAATGGCTCCTCCAGGAAAATAGGGGCGGCCACAGATGAAATCATTGTCTGATTTACTATCTGATCAAGCCATGGTTTCATTCCACTTCCCAAACCCAGTTCTTTCTAGCCTTATTTACTCCTCTCTATAAAACAACAACAACAACAACAACAACTCTATTTGCCTAACTCTTGAGATTCTTGCAGATCTTACAGGCACAACATTCTCCCCACTGCCATAGTCCCTCCTTTCACTTGCAATAATGCTTTTGAATGAAGTCTCTCCTTACTAAGAAAAAAATTAATTTACCATGTATGTGTAGGTCTATTAATTAATTCTTAAAATCAGGTTGTGGGTATCTCCCAACTTTGTTCTTTATAAAAGAAAATTGCCATGTCTATGTTTTTTGCTTTTCCACATAAATTTTGGAAAGACCTTGTCAAATTCTACAAAAACACCTGTTGGGATTATGAAGACGATTGCACTGAATCTCTAGATCAATTTGGGGAGAACTAACATCTTGACATATTGAGTCTTTCAATATATGAACACTACCAGACCTCTCATACATTTTTGGTGAAAATACAAAATGGTACAGCAACTTTGGAAAATAATCTGGTAGTTTTTATATTTTTAAACACACACATGCTGTATTTTCCACCCACTCCACATGTAGGTACATACCCAAGAGAAATGACCACATATTTATATACAAAGACTATAACTGAATGTTTACATCCACTGGAAACAACACACACGTTCATCAGTGGGGGAATGGTTAAACAAACTGTGATATGTACCTCCGTGACAACTCAGCAGCAAAAAGGAACAATCCACTGATACATGCAAAAACAAGGACAAATGCCAAAAAGCATTATGCTAAGTGCAAGAAGCCAGACCCCAAATTCTACAAATGGTGGGACTCAATTTAGATAACATTCCGGAAAAATTAAAACTTCAGGTATGGAAATGAGATCAGTAGTTGCCAAGGATGGGAAAGGAGGGAGGGACTGACTAAAAGTGGCATGAAGGTACTTCTCCAGGTGATAGGCATATGTTCATATCTTGATTTTCAGTAATAGTTACTTAAAATTGTCAAATTTCATGGAACAGTGCACATTAAAAAAGGGTGAATTTTACTATATGGAAATTATACTACAATAAATGAAAAAATGTAACTGAGAAAAGAGGACAAAATTCATTGGAGATTGCTTTTCATATTCTTTTATTGTGTGATATTTGTTCAATTTTGTTGTCAATTTTATGCTGGTTACCTATTTGTTGCATCTTATTGTATGCCTTTTTTTCCCCCACTATTCTAGGTTTTTGTTTTGTTTTTGCTTTGTTTTTGTTTTGTTTTTTTGCTGAACAAATAGAGAGTAGAATGGTGGTTACCAGGGCCTAGGAGGTGGAAGCATTGGTGAGATGTTGGTCAAAGGGGACAAACTTGAAACTAGAAGGTGAGTACGTTCTACAGAGCTAAGGTACAGCATACTGATTATAGTCAACAATACTGTATTTTATTTATTTATTATTTAAAAAAATATTTTGCCTACCTTTTTTAAAAAAGATTTTATTTATTTTGAGAGAGAGAGAGAGAGAGAGAGAGAGAGAGAATGCACTGCCCCAGCAGGGGGAGAGGCAGAGGGTGAGGGAGAGAGAGAATTTCAAGGAGAGTCACACTGAGCGCAGAGCCCAACATGGGGCTCCATCTCACAACCCCGACACCATGACCTGAGCCAAAATCAAGAGTTGGACACTTAACTGACTGAGCCACCCAGGCACCCCTTTATTACTTCATTTTTTAACAATACTGTATTTTAGACTTCAGAGTTGCTAAAAGACTAGACCTTAAATATTCTGCCTTTTCAATTTAAATATTTCTTCCTCTCTTCAGGTCATAGGAATTTTCTTAAATAATTTTAATAACTTTTACCTTTTATCACATTTAATCTTTCTGGAATTGCTAGAAATTGATGTTTATCCCACTTCCCACTGAATTGATATTCTGTGTCTTTTCCCTGCTCCACTGGCCCCCCTCCCCTTTTTTTTTTGGCTTTCTCCTTTTCTAGCGTCTGTTTTGTTATGTTTTCTTGATTTTTATCACCTACTACTGATTTTTACTTTTTGAGCCATTTTGCTTTTAAATTCAGTCTTTATTTTTGATCTCCTATTACTTTTTAATCATTTTAGATCTTTGTATTATTCATTGATTTTTTAAATATTTCAGAAAATATTTAATTGGATTTCCTTTTTGTTGTTTTAAATTATCTTCTGTTCCTTTAATTATCTTCTCCCCCACTTTTCCATTTTTGTGTTAGTTTCTATTGCTTACTCTTTCATTTATTGCCATCTTCCCTCAATGTCTAACAGCCTGAGGGGTCTATCTGGTTTAGAATGAGACTGTCAGTGAACTTTGTATGGGTCTAGAGGGTCAGAATTCTTTGCTTTAGGATGAACAATTTCATCTCCATCTTTATGCCTAAAGATTCCTAAACATCAGACTGAGAAAGGGCATTACTCTGGGGTTCAACTTTGGTTCTCTCAGGCCCCATCTTTCAATTTCAAAGTTTTCTGTAAGGTTTTTAGAGTAGCTACATGGATTCAGATGACTCTGTATTAAAATGAGGTGAGGTGGTATTTAGGGATGAATTAAACACTTCCATAGTGGAGAATGACTTTTGTCCCATTAAAACCCCCATTCTTACTATAATTTTCCACCATACATGTGGTCTCTAAGACTAAATGATCTCTGAGATTTTGCTACATGTGTCATCTTCCTTCACAACAGCCAATCTCTCTTGAATGGTTGAACTTTCTGCACATGTTCGAAGCTGTTGCTTCTTTGGTGTTCCATATTTTATAAAGTTTTTTTTTTTTTAGTTCTTTCATTCTCTATTGGAATCTCTCGTTTTTAAAACATTGTTGTAGAATGTACCCTTCTTCTGATTGCTTTAATATAATTCTATGGCCTTTTAAAAAGGAGAATTTAAGTAAATGAGCTAAATTTGACATCTTGCATCCCCATTTACTTAATCATTTTTAAAATTAATTTAATTCCAGGGCGCCTGGGTAGCTCAGTCAGTTGAGTATCCAGCTCTTGATTTTGGCTCAGGACATGATCTCAGGGTCCTGGGATCGAGCCCCACGATGGGCTCCCCACTCAGGGGGAGTCTGCTTGAGGATTCTCCCCCTTTCTCTCTGCCCCTCCCACTGCTCACACACACACACTCTCTCTCTAAAATAAATCTTTTTAAAAAAATAAAAGTGATTTAATTCCAAATATACCAGTAATTATTGTTCTTGGGTATGAAAATGAGTCTATTATTTTTTACCATAAAGGCACAGAAAAGTATAAACAAGAAAAAGTAGTAAACATATATTGAATTTCAACAGACATCTGCTACTAGTATTGCAGTGAATTTTTTAGAGATTATTCTCTCTTTTCTGCCTTTTTTTGCCTCCATTTCATATTTTCACTATCACTACATACATTTACATATATATCTATATATACATTTTTGTTTGTTTAGTGTCTATTTATCATACATTTTATAAAATACCATGTCATATGTATTCTTCATATACCTTAAATTATAAAAGAAAAAAGATAAAAATTCAGTAATTTCATAGATTATCTCAAGAAGAAAATCTGGGGTGCCTGGGTGGCTCAGTTGGTTAGATGTCTGCCTTCGGCTCAGGTCATGATCTTAGGGTCCTGGGAGCAAGCTCCACATTGGGCTCCCTGTTCAGTATGGAGTCTGCTTCTCCCTTTCCCTCAGTCCCTCTCCCCCACTTGTACTCTCTCTTTCTCAAATAAATAAATAAAATCCCTAAAAAAAAAGAAGAAAATCAAAAGCAGAGAAGTTACTCAAAGGAAAAGAGAGTGAAATAATAAAGATAAGAATGTAAATGATAGAGAAAATAAAGAATCACTTGTGTGACTTGGCAAAGAAAAAATACAAATCACTGAAAAGAATAGTAATACATATGTTCCTCTGGAAAGATTATGTCAAAAGAAGAGAAAAGAATGCCAATGTAAAAGAGAGAAGAAAACAAATGAAAAATAAATAACATAAGAGAAAATATAAAAGGAAAAGTCACTATATATATAGTAGATACCTTTAAATTCGTAAGGGAATATAATGAATAATATGCCAGTAGACAGGTGACCTTAGAAAACATGGAAAATATTTTAGACAATAAACATTTATTGATTCAAGAGAAAAAGTAGAAAATTTGATCAGTTATAAAAACTGAATGCATTTTACCATCAACCCAAAATATACTTCCCAGCTTGAGAACACCTCCAAACCCTCCTGTCCCAGAGAATTATACAGGCTTGTTTTAACAGGAAAAAAGGATCACTTAGTGTGCAATTTCAATAAATCGAACATTTTGCTATATGTAAGGTCATATATTCATGCCTATATTTCCAGCTTCAGCTCTTCTATACATGTACATCATTTCATGGACCGCATACAAGGAAGTCAATTTTTTTCATCAAATGCAAAAAAAAAAAAAAAACCCTTCATATTTTAGTCTCTTTGACACATGGGTTTATTACATTTACATATATCATTTTATCTGCTATATTTGGGATTTCTCTTCCCACATTATTTTTATACTTCCTTGCTATGCATTTGTGGTATGAGATTTAGACAATACACAATATAAATTTATAACCTAGCACATTTCATTTTTTGTTTTAATCTGTAGAAATATCAGAACCAAATGTGTGGTCCAACTTAAATATTATAAGGACATTATAATGTGTCTTTTTCTAGAGTAACTTTACATCTGTTCTTTTCATAGTATTTCCCTATATATATAATTCCTTCTCATGTTTCATTAATATGTATATATATTTTTTAAATTTTTTATGTCATCCTTTCTTAAAAGAATTATTTATTTATTTATTTATTTGGGGGCGAGAGAGAGAGAGAGAGAGAGAGTGAGAGAGAGCGTGAGCAGGGGGAGGGGCAGAGGGAGAGGGAGAGAGAGAATCTCAAGCTGACTCCCTGATGAGCACAGAGCCCCACACCAGGCTCCATCTCATGACCCTGAGATCATGACCAGAGCTGAAATCAAGAGTCGGACACTTAACTAACTGAGCCACCCAGGCACCCCTTTGTGTCATGTTTCTTATTGTAAGTTACCACACACAGCATTTGAAATATAAGGACAAGTAAGTGTAAAATGACGCCCCAAACTCAGAAAGTCAGACTTAGCAGAAACTAGAAAGAAATTTAAACATAAGCCCTTATTTACAGAAAAACCTTTTTTGACTAAATTTTTTACCTATTAAGCCTGTAATCTTAGTACATCACCAGACTTTCTTAAACTTTTTCAAAATTTTTTTTGGTTTTTTTAATTTAATTTTATTATGTTATGTTAGTCACCATACAGTACATCATTAGTTTTTGATGTGGTGATCCACGATTCATAGTTTGCCTATAACACCCAGTGCTCCATGCAGTACATGCCCTCCTTAATACCCATCACCAGGCTAACCCATGCCCCCACCCCCCTCCCCTCTAAAACCTTCAGTTTGTTTCTCAGAGTCCATAGTCTCTCATGGTTCATCTCTCCCTCTGATTTGCCCCCCTTCATTCTTCCCTTCCTTCTCCTAATGTCCTCCATGCTGTTCCTTATGTTCCACAAATAAGTGAAACCATATGATAATTGACTTTCTCTGCTTGACTTATTTCACTTAGCATAATCTCCTCCAGTTGCATCCATGTTGGTGTAAAAGTTGGGTATTCATCCTTTCTGTTGGCTGAGTAATATTCCATTGTATATATGGACCACATCTTCTTTATCCATTCATCTCTTGAAGGGCATCTTGGCTCCTCTCTTAAACATAGTTTTTTTCTTTTTTTTTTTTCTGAGTCTTTCTAAACTGGGTTTAAATCTTTATTTTTATTTTGGGAGTCAACAATGCTGGGTGGGCTACCATAGTTAATTGGTGACTCGGGTGGTCTTCCACAATGCAATGCAGCCAGAGCAGATCCTTTCCACACAACATGCTTGCAGCTTTTATTTGTGCGTAGCAAGGACTGTCTTCCAGCTCCTAATAAAGTTTGTACTCCAGGAACGCTTTGTGGAATTTCTTGTTCAAGAAGAGGTCCTAGCCGATGACATATTTGCAGCAAGTGATCAGGTGCTAAATGTCTGTAATACTTCACCAGATTCTGGTAGGTCCTGGGATGCTCCTTCCCGGTCCAGTCGGTGCGGCAGGGCAGCAGCTCCTTCTCGGCCACCTTGCGGATCAGCACCTGAGCCGCCTGCTGACAGGGTCCATCTTCCAGGAACCGGGCGATGAGGAAGTAGAGCTCCGATCGCAGCTCCGAGAGGCCTTTCCTCTCACAAGACATGTTTATGGGTCACTTCAGGGCTGCTGGCGGGACACCCCGCCGCCGAGGGGAAGCGGGGATGGTGCCGCCGCCTGCCTTAGAGCTGTCACTGTGTGTTCACGAGCCCAGCCTCGGCTCCACCATTCAAGCAACGGCGGCGGAGGCGGAGCTTTCAAAATTATTTTTATTTTTTTTGCTTTTATTAAAAGAACTTTTTATAATCCATTACTCAATTAGTATGAAATGATGAATGCTGTCTTCTATGATTTTTGTGTAAACTAAAAAATTTAAATATTGAACATTCTGCTTGGACATTACATATGTGCATATTGTTTCTGCACATGTGCAATTTTATATGAGGTAATTCTACTTAGAGATAGCGTTTTTATAGTCTTAGGACATTATGGCTTGGGCTTTTGGCTCTAAATTTCTCTGTTTTCACACTATTTATTTGAGTGTATGCAATTCAATGAAATCATCTCAATTACTTGATACTTCCTTAATTTTAAAGGAAAGTGCTCATACAAATTACTCACTACATACAGTAGACTGCTAGGAAAAATCTAAAAGTTTTGCTGCTCCTTTCCTTGATTTATGTAGTATTGTTCTTTTTAACACATCAAATTATTTCAGTGATATCTTTGGCAGGATGTTTTACTAAATAACACGTGATTCATGGCAATGGAATGGATGTTCTAAGCGTGACTGTACTCTCTGATGTGTTTGCTGATTAAGGATGTTTGACAAACTGTGTCTCAGCTGTGGTGCAACCCACAGGCATTTCTGTTGTGAGAAGCAAATGACAACATCTCTAATGGTAAAAAGGCAACATGGTGCCTATGTTTCCCTGACAGTAAAGCTTTTATCGCTAACATTCAGAGGTCACAGAAAATGATATCCCAATTCAGCACATACAAACTCTCAGCTTTCCCAGGGCAAAATCCACAGCAAATAGGCCAATATATGAAGCACAATGGAGAAACATAAAAACTGCTATTGGGCTCTGGAAAATTATATGTTATCTCCAGCTGTTAATTGTAGGTTTAGTGCCTTTTGTTTTAATTCCAGAGATGTGCAGAAGTAGAACCCTTCATTAAGCTCATCCAGTATCAATCTATGAACATCTCAATTACATGTTGTTTGTTGGTAGCAAGTCAGGTTGAACTAAGTAAGGAATGTTCACCAGTAATGTATCACTGGATATAAAAAGAGACACATGCCCAAAGCATGATCCCCCTGTACTGCATGGATTATTTTCCTTATTTTCTTTCTTCATTAAATAAGCAACTGCCTTAATTATGTCTTAAATATGAGTAAACTTTTGATATATGCTTAGAGTCTAAGCCAACCCTATTTTGTGATTAGAAAATACCTTCCACTATTTAATTCCTGAGATATAAGAAATAATTCTAGTTTGCTCATTTTAGTGCCTTAAAAAGAGTTTTAGTTTAAAGCATTTTAATTTCTATTAGCCATTCAGGGTCTAAGTCACTAAGAAGCAAAATGAGAAACTTCAACTCCTGCTTCCAAAATACGTAAAAATATTTTTGAGATTCAAAGAAGAGTACATGTTCTTCCTCCCATATCTTGTCTTTATTGTCTGCTGAAATGTTAGTCCTTTTAATGTGAAAACCTATTGTAATTTAATATAAACATCATTAACAATGGAATTGTTTTGTCCAGTGAAAGAAAAAAAAACCCACAATAAACCCACAATGTTAATGCTAATGTGTTTATAGATTTAAAGGATCAATGAAAATACTTGCCAGAGAAGTAAAATGAATACAGTTTGACTCACTGGTAGATCAACTCAACAGTCCTTCTAAATTGTTTTCATGCATATTATGCAAAGATTAAATTTGTTAAAATAAAATTATCTAAAAAACAAACTAAAGTCTAGAAAGAGGTAGTTCATCTAGTTGATATATTAATACCATAAGGTCTATCTATATTTTGTGTTATATTGTAACTGCCTGCTCCTGTTTATTTACTGGGTGCTATACATTTCATTTATATTTGGGGGCCTATTTGTAAGTCTTATCAGTTTAATTTTTTTAAGTTTTATTTATTTAAGTAATCTCTACACCTCACGTGGGGCTTGAACTCACAACCCCGATATCAACAATCACTTGCTCTTCTGACTGAGCCAGTCAGGCACCCCAGTTTACTTTTTTTTTTATTTCCTTAGTTACTGGAGAAATGTCCATATTTCATTGATATTAGCAAAAACAGTAGAACTACATTTCCCTCGGATTTTGATTTTTAATACATATGAGATAATATCTCGTCCAAGTGTTTCATGTGCATGTACATAGTTTCACCATTTGATCCTGAACAGGGATCTCAGTCTGGCTGAGTGGGGAAAATATAAATGGGATGTAAGCTCGATGAGCAATGAGGCAGACTGGATTATACTAACACAAGCTGAAGCCCAAACTTAGTTTGTCACATGCCTATTTTTCTGTTAGAAAATTGAGGGAGATGAGATCTTATAAACATTATATTATAAAAAGAATGAATGCTCCAGAAAAATATAACTGATACGCTTTCAAAAGCAGCAAATTAGGGGCGCCTAGGTGGCTCAGTTGGCTAAAGTGTCTTTCTTTGGCTCAGGTCATGATCCCAGGGTCCTGGGATGGAGCCCCCATGGGGCTCCCTGCTCAGTGGGGAGTCTGCCTCTCCCTCTGTCCCTCCCCCTGCTCCCGCTTCCTTGTGCTCTTGCTCTCTCTCAAATAAATAAAACCTTAAAAAAAAAAGTAGCAAATGAAATCGTCTCTTCGGAGACCTACACTCTATTTCCTATGCATTATTTTTAGCCAGATTTTGATCCCTGTCCTCAGTTCTCTTACCTGGTACTCTCTGTACTTGATCTGCAGTTCAAGAGTTCAGAAATGAGCTTTCTCTGGTCTCTGTTAAATGACAATAAGGCTAAGTCTTCTCATTTTCATCTTCTTCATGTTTTGCCTATGAAAACAGACACAGGCCATTTGACCAGATTCTGGATGAAAGCTGAATCTTATAATTTCTCGGGTGTTCACTATCTAGGTCTTTTCTAAATAAAAGGGCTAGAGTTTAAGCCACAGGAAAGGTGACTTAGGACCTTATAATACAGCCTGCACAGACTATTAGAATATTTGACGAGGTTTAGTCAAAAACAAGAAAAAAATGTCAGGAATTAATTTCCCTGTGCAGATACGACAAAATGCCAAATGGATATAAAACTAGATTTATTTTTTACTTCGACAGAAGACAGAAAAGAAAGAGGATGTTATTTTCAGATATCATTGTTAAATTTGGGGTCAGCATAATCAAAAAAGTTTCTTAATAATCTGAACTTTTTAGAAATGAATGACATGAGCTCTATAACAAGTTTGAAATTACTAGTAATGTTCTACTGGAAATTATATATGCCACCCCCAGGGGTATTCCTGTTCATGTGATTTCTGTTTGGAAATGGAACATAAACCCCTCTGATAATTAGGATTCTGCAATGACATTCACTCATACATTCATTTGTGGGGCAAACATCTCTTAAGCATTTCTGATGGGCCAGAGGCTGTGACAGGCCTTGAAGGGACAGTAGTGGGTAGGACATAGTTCGTGCTTTTCAAGTGCTTCGATCTGGGGAGAGATATAAGCAAAAATAGAATCCCAACAGTGTGAGAACATCATGTAAGTATGTACTAAATAGTAGGAAAGTACATGAGAAAGTGTTCTGCTCTGTTTGAGTTGAGGCTCAACAGTATAAGACTGTTTTTCCCGGGCGCCTGGGTGGCTCAGTTGGTTAAGCGACTGCCTTCGGCTCAGGTCATGATCCTGGAGTCCCGGGATTGAGTCCCATATCGGGCTCCCTGCTTGGCAGGGAGTCTGCTTCTCCCTCTAACCCTCTTTCCTCTCATGCTCTCTATCTCTCATTCTCTCTCTCTCAAATAAATAAATAAAAATCTTAAAAAAAAAAAAAAGACTGTTTTTCCATTTGGGAAAATGCAAAAAACAAACAAAACTCTGTTGCTCGTGCACAGAACTTGAGCTGAGCTATAAGCAAACATGGATGAGTAGACTTTTCTCTTGGTCGAGCTGTTAGTAAAAGTACATATGACTTAAAGTTTGGTCAATGAGAGAAAAATCATTAAAATATTTAATAGCAAATAAATCACTTTAACAGCAGGGGGCACTAAATATTAGCATTTTTGCAATATATAAACGTTTAAGTGGCACTAAATGATCTAATCTTTTTATTTAAACGTTTATATAAAATTTCAGTGTGAGCAATACTATGTAAGTGTAATGATAGATCTGAATATCACACGTATTTCTGTTGTTCACAATTAGTACCTACAACATGTAATTCACTTTGGTTTAGAGTGCTGTAATAAGGAGACAGGGTGACGAAATGAAATGGAAGATACAATTTTAAGTTTGGGAAGTATTTTAAAGATTTTATTTTTTTAAATTTATTTGACAGAGAGAGACACAGCGAGAGAGGGAACACAAGCAGGGGGAGTGGGAGAGGGAGAAGCCGGCTTCCCACGGAGCAGGGAGCCCGATGCGGGGCTCAACCCCTGGACCCTGGGGTCATGACCTGAGCCGAAGGCAGATGCTTAACCACTGAGCCACCCAGGCGCCCTGGGAAGTATTTTATTTTATTTTATTTTATTTTTTAATTTTTTTTAGATTTTTATTTATTGAGAGAGAGAGAATGATAGAGAGAGAGCATGAGAGGGAGGAGGGTCAGAGGGAGAAGCAGACTCCCTGCTGAGCAGGGAGCATGATGCAGAACTCGATCCTGGGACTCCAGGATCATGACCTGAGCTGAAGGCAGTCGCTTAACCAACTGAGCCACCCAGGTGCCCACCTGGGAAGTATTTTAAAAGTGAATATAATCCAGGTAACGTTAAGACTTCTATTCTCTGGGTTTGCACAGAATAATGAAAAATAGCTAGAAAAACAACAGATAATGGGCTACTACTTTCTGTTATCAAAAGTATTGGAGTAGAAGGTTTGAGAGGTTCCTAGAAATTTGAGTGTTGGGTGTGGGGTCAAGGGTCAGCCTGGGGAAGAAGTAGTCTCCCACAGAGATGACACACATTGGGGAGATCGCCACACTAAACAGAGCTGCTCTACATTATTTTTTATTATTTGAAAATCTATCATGAGAAATGAAGTGATTTCCATCTACAAGTGTTTCAATCATCAGACATCATCCACTGAAGAGAAAATACCTGTGGAAACAAACATCTTAAGCTACGTAGTCGGAATCACTGTCTGGAGTCTGGAGGTCAGGGGAGGTGCAGAACAAGAAGAGGTAGAAAAAATAGGTTCGGAGGACTGTGGTACGAGTAAGGGAATTTAAAAGAAAAATTTTGTATTCTATTTCTTTAATAATAATAATACCACCTATTTAATACTTAATATATGCCAGAATCTTCTATGTGAAATTATGTTGTTTCAGCTTTTAAGTATTCAAAGTTGGCAGTGTTGTTTTCTTGTTACAAATGAAAGAGTTGAGGCTTAGAAAAGGTATATAATTTGCCCAAATTCACACAGTTAACAATGCGCAAAATGAGATTCAGACCTCTTCTTTTTTTGCTTGCAAATACCGTGGCTTTCCAACATGCCAAGCTTTGTTGGAATAACACATGAGTATCTGCTCTGATCACCTTCCTTGTTTAACTCATTCATCCCATGTGCTCCAAGGAGGCCTAATTCCATAGCCAGCCTGGATGATATTTTTCTTGCTGCAATGTCTGGCACACAGTGCTGTTGCACTTTAGCTGAATCATGACATAACCTCTCTGAAAGTTAAAAAAAAAAAAAGAAAAAAGAAAAAAGCCAGGCTCTTATTTTCTTGCACCTGTAACCGGAAAAGTCAGACAAAGCATAAGCTTGGGCAGACAGTTTGTAGAAGCGGTCAGAAAGCAAACTTCAAAGTGATGAGTCCCAAGATAGAAGATCCTGAACCACTGGGTCAAAAGAGGCCTCCAGAGAAAAGCCTTATGGTATCCAGATTATTCCATCAAAGTGAAAAGGCTCTAACAGAATCAAAGGACAGCTGGGTGGTTTTGTCCTCAGGTATCCATTCCTGGTTTGCTGGCTCTATCATCTCAGGAAGCATTACCCAAGTTGAGGTCCATGGAAATTTAGCTCGGCCAGATTTTCAAAAGGGAAAAAAACAACAACACTTCATGGCCAAAATATAAGTTTGAGAAATCCTCTTCTCTTCCCTTTTTGCAGATGCATAGAAAGGCAAATTATTTATTTTAAACAGAGCAAATCTTAAACATTTGACCATTGAATTATTTTTGTTTGTTTCTAGTAACACCTATTAATCTACAGAAATAATTTTCTGAGTAATATACACCGGGAAATTCTATATGAGAGCAATGACTTACAGTTTTTTTCCACCAACTAGAGTCGTTCCGTTATTTTTCCAACTTAGACCTAATGTTTTGAAAATGATTTTCACTGGTGTCTTTAGAAAATTTATTCAAAGACTACTGTTAGACTTCTTGAAATATTGGCAGGGGGAAAATCCCACAGACCCTCATTACTCTTTATAGAGTTTCCTTGAGTTACAAATTTGAAATAGGGAATCACCACTCTAAGAAGAAGCTGCTTTTAAGAAGATTCTATTCATTACTGTCATATTTAGTTCTTTCATGTTTAGAAAACCATTGCCAGATCCCCAGCATGTTTTGCTAAGTCCATAGAAGTGTGGGAATACTGCTGCTTTCAGTTTGACTAAGAGTTCCCCAGAGACGTCTCTGTTCTAAGGTTTATCAATGTGGACATGAGGAGTTCCACTTTAGTCTTTATCAGGTAATTCACATTCTAGGTTCTCTGTGCTTCCTGCTAGCCTGGTCTGAGCCCATGGGTTTGGCCAACCTCTGACACAAGTGAATCATACACAAATGATCAAGAAAAATTTCAACTGTCTCCATTATTCAAAGTTTAAAGAAAACCTTTATCTTGGGTTTTCTTGAGCTCTACATTTCTCTATTTTTTAATAAGAATGGTATTTCTGAATTTGAAACAAAAATCATTAATAGATATTTAATACCATACTTTATGGTATTAATATATATATTAATATATACTTTATATATTATAAAGTATATATATAAAATATACTTTAATACCATAATATATATTCTATCAGAATATATATTAAATTACGTTTTTCAAACTTTATCATTAAACAGGCTTTCTAATAAAGTATTTAAACTCACCGTAAGATATTTTTTACATTATCTAAGCTATGCATAACACACAAATGGAAAACATTAAATACATTTTTCCCTCTTCACTGGTATTAGATATGAATGTATCACCATTCACATAAGCATCAACAAGTTATTATCTGATAAGATACAATTTTCTTTACTTGAATTTTGAATTGTTCGATTTGCCTTATTTATTTTCCAGATGCATTATGTTTTGGTTATAAGAAATGAGACTTCTATTTTAGAAAAATTATCATGTTGCCTATCAGTGTGCATTGGGGGCTCTTTTGTCTGTTTGCTTTTGTTTGCTATCTGCCTTTGTTTGTGGGTTTATTAACACAAGAGATAGAGTATTTGCTCTTCTTAATTACTGTGAACCCAGTACACACACATATACACACAAACGTGCTAACAATAATTTTGTTTCTCACAATGTTCTAAAATAATGGAGAATTTGTCTAATTAAAATATCTCTGTGTTGAATAAATTGAATCCAGGAAATATTAAGTAGGTGTTTTAAATCTCTAAATACATAAGCACCTTCTGGAAAGTATGTCACATCTATGTCCCCCAAAAGGAAGGGCAATGAGTCCAATAATTGAAGAGAAACATGGTACGGCAATGACCACACACACACACATGTGCGCACACATAAACACATACAAACTCACTGTCTCCCCCAAACATATACACTTGCACACTGTGCTAAAAGTCCAATGTTTCCAAAATGTGTCACCAGACTCCTTTATACCTTTACTATTTGTTTGAAACATAGTATTGTTGAATATTACTGAAAAGACAGAGTGAGGATATGAGTTGTTGACACCTACTCAGGTTGATATGCGTACTGGGTTTTTTTGTAAGTATTTTATTTATTTATTTGTCAGAGAGAGAGAGAGAACACAAGCACGGAGAAGCAGGCTCCCTGCTGAGCAAGGAGCACGATTAGGACTGGATCCCAGGATGCCAGGATCATGATCTGAGTGGAAGGCAGATGCTTAACTGACTGAGCCACCCAGGTGTCCCAGACTGGTTTGCTTAATAGTCTGACAGCTTTAGCTTAATTTTGGGATGCACTAACTGTTCATTTAACTATGTCAATTGCCAAAATCACCTTGCTTTTAAAGAATGCTACCATGTGTTCTCAGCACCTTAAATTCCAAGACTATTTTGATAACCTAGGCAAATATGATTTATTTGGGTTTTAAAATTTTTTTTTAAATCTTTTATTTATTTATTTGACCAAGAAAGAGGGCTGGAGAGCACAATGGGGGAAGGGGGGAGGAAGGCACAGGGAGAGAGAGAAGCAGGCTCCCCACTGGGCAGGGAGCCCCATGAAGGGCTCCATCCCAGGACCCTAGGATCATGACCTGAGCCAAAGAAAGATGCTTAAACATCTGAGCCACCCAGGCATCCCCAAATATGATTTATTTGTATCTGTAGGGGCCAAGGGCAGGCTGCCCCAAGATAGGCCACTTTTGTGTCTTCAGACTCTCCTTAGCTCCTATGAGCTTCGAATTGCCTCATTGTCTTTGGAATTTCCTGTCTATATGGATTCCCCATATTTATGCCTATTAAATTTGATTTTCTCCTGTTAATTTGTCTCATGTCAATTTGATTCTTTTTTTTTTTTAAAGATTTTATTTATTTATTTGACAGAGAGAGAGAGAGACAGCGAGAGCAGGAACACAAGCAGGAGGAGTGGGAGAGGGAGAGGCAAGCTTCCCGTAGAGCAGGGAGCCCGACGCGGGGCTCGATCCCAGGACCCTGGGACCATGACCTGGGCCGAAGGCAGACGCTTAACGACTGAGCCACCCAGGCGCCCCTCATGTCAATTTGATTCTAAGTCCAGTTAGAAGGACACAGTGCAGAGGAAGGTCTTCCTTCCTGACATATCTCTACTTTAAATGAATATTTGCCATAATTATTCATGCTTTCTATGTATAAAATGATAAATATTATCTTCGAAAACTGCCTGGAGAAATCTATATTCTGATAATTCTCTCACATTCTCTTTGTTAAAAAACTTGAAAATATGAATTCTTGACAATATTGTACAAGAGGAAAAAAGAGGAAATCTACTGAAAAACAATGGGGAGCTCTCCTTTCTCCACTCAGGGTTTAGAAGGAGTTTGAAAAAAAAAGAATAAAAAAATAAATCGTTTTTCACAAGTCTTCACATATACATTATTAAATTCTGATCAGATACATAAATTTATAGATGGGTAGTTATTATCATTAAAGTCAGACTTGGGATCTTAGTGTTAGAATTCTATATTACTGTAGTTTATTTTTTTATTTCCTTAACACTATTTTTCTTGTTAACCATGTCTTTTGAAAAAAAAAGAATATTGTAAGCAGATTGAATGATCTATTTTGAATCCATTTTATCTATGAATGCATTCTTTTAAATAGAAATTATTATTTGATTTGAAAAGAAGCAGAATATGCCACCCCAAAATATGTCTCTGTTTTAAGTATTATTTTAGGCTGATTATTTTTAAGAAACAGCAGACATAGAAGCTCTGCATACTGAGTAGAAGGTCACCTTTTTCTAAGAGGCATTTACATTTATAAGGGAAATCTCCATTTGTAAGGGTGTCTCTCCCTGCTGTGCCAGGAAAAGAAAGATGACTCTAAATCTCTTGAAACTGTTTTGTTTTTTAATCTCTAGAAACTCTTACCCATGGAGAAGGCAAGGATTTAAATCTGCACCACATCCTTACTGTTTACCGTGCTTTTTCTTGTAACCTCCCTTAACTGACTCCTCACACCCAGCATCTTCTTTTGCCTTCAGCTGGAGTTGGTATTAAGGGGGTGGCTTGGGTGATTTCAGGGAGTTACTCAGTTCTCCTGGGTCTCTCCTATGCATAGAGGAGGCATACATCTAATTCAATTTCTGTTCATTTTTTTCTCTTATTAATCTGTCTTTTAGTCCGGGGTGGGGGGGGGCACGGTGTCTAAGTCAAGAACCTAGAAGGATAGAGGAAAAATTATTTTCCTCCCTCACAATATCTAATGATTACAAAGTATCCTAGCAATGTTCAGTAAGACTCTAAATTAAAAAGTTGTTAGTGAAAAGGGCACCTGGGTGGCTCAGTCGGTTAAGCATCCAACTCTTGATCTCAGCTCAGGTCTTGATCTCAGGGTCATGAGTTCAAGCCCTGCACTGGGCTCCATGCTAGGCATGGAGACTACTTAAAAAAAAAAAAAAAAGTTGTTGGTGAAAAATGTACGTCCAGGAGTTTACAAGTCTTTCATATGAAGGTACAAAGCACCTGACAATAAGTCACATACAAAATACACTATCTCTACCTAGGAGAGAAAAATTGGAATATTAAATGGTGACAAAGAACAAAACTGGTTTATAAATGGAGGCTTAGAATAAATTCTAATTCTTTGCATTATAATATCTATGTCCATGTAGCTGTATTTTCATTCACAATATCTACCTGCATTTAAAACTAGTTAAGCATATAAATATGTACTTAATCGTAAAAATACTGCTAGGTTGTTAAATTTTCTTAGCATGACCAAGAATTCCCAATCCTGTAAAAAAAAAAAGTCACCAAATGATAGCAACTGCTTCCCTTAGAAACACTTGACAGAAAGTAACTTTTGTTCTCTTAGTAACTGCAATACCCAATCAGTGTACCGGTCTATTTTTTCAAAGCTGCATAATAAATGTGAGAGGTGGTGTGCACTACGAAGGCATCTCAAGATACTCTTTTTACAGACAATTAAATATTTCCTTGTAGTTTTGTCACTAATGCAATTTGCTCACTCTGCTACCATCTATTCTCCTTTAATATAAGATTAGTCTTTAAAATAGAAATATATTTAAGTTTTAAACCTATGACTCATGCTTTATTATGTTAAGTAAAAGTCAAACATTTTGTGATAGGTCATGTAGACTATACTGCTGAAACTCTTCATGTGAGATGTAAATGAATTTATTGCTGTAAAAATGGGTTGACATCATTTTTAAGGGCTACTTGGACACATTCGAAAATACGAAATTAAAGCAGAACATCAGAACAAAATCTCTGAAGAAACATGATTGTGTTTGATAAATGAAACACGTTTTTCTTTTTTTTCTTCACGAGAAAAACAAAATACAAGGTTGAATGCAATTCACTGACACCCTGAATTGAATTTTAAACCTAGCATCTGTTTCTGGGATGACTGTGGGCTTACCACCCAGGGTGTTGAGAGACTCATATGAACTGACTAGCTTCTCTTTGTTCTGATCTTTATTTATCTCCTCAGGCCCAAATCTCTCCTCCTTCTGCAGAAGACTGAAATTAAGTAATGTTGCCTGCACTCTCTAATTTTAGTCCTAGCATTCTTCTCAGGATGGTGGGGTGGAGAGACTATATTGTGACAAATAATTCCCCCCTTCTTCAATCTAAGGATGATAATTTCAGTGTCGTTTATAATAGATATGGGAGGTTTAAAAATGTCTCCCTCTTAGCAGCTGTAAAATTATTATCATAAAATAACATGATTTTAGCCATTTCATTTCATTGCTTTAGAATCAGGAGGAGGAGTTATTTTGATTAGAGAGAGAAAAAATGAAAAAGATTCTGTGAACTTCTATTCATCTGGAAAAAATAAGTTTAAGGCTACAGTTGTTAAGAGATACTTAGTTTTATGTTATTATTTATGTTGCTGATTTACACATTTATTATGCCAACTTAATGCTCAAAAATACTTTTTGGTGAGTGAAATTATAAAAAGCTTCAGTGGTTTTTATATACTAAATCTCAATTCCAAAATCTCCATATGTTGCAATTTATATTTCCAATTCATATAGTCTGGTAGCATTAGTTCTTAATCCCCTCTCTGATATAATTTCGACTTTTAGGTAGCTATAAAACCATTTACAAGGTGCTAATGGTGTCTTCTTTCAGTTTGACCCAGTTACGGATTCTTTATTATTCTTACTGACACATACTATACATAGTAATGATGGAATATAAAAGCATTTGAGTTGACTGAATGAGCTATGAAAATTTAAATTCACAGAAATGATAAAGGAAATCTGAAGGGACCTGGGTGAAGCACTAACTGTGGTCACACTTTGAACTAAGTAGTCTAATTCCCCAGGTTTTAGTTCAGTTACTCCACAAAGGCAGTACTTAGAGTAGTACAAGCCAAGTGTTTAGGGTTTGCTGGTAAGAATGGTAGAAATCTTCCCAAAGATGTTAGAGTCCACGAAACAGCACATACAATTAAAATAGAAATTCTTTTATGATGTGTGCTGTGACCAGTGTCATAGATATTAAGGGGATGTAGTGGGGGAAAAGTGCCCTATGTAGATTGGGGACCTACTTTGACCACTTGGTCAAAGTCTTTCTAGAGGAAGAGACATTGATATTGAGATCTAAAGGATGAGTGATTATTAGGTGAAGAGGAGAAAAGGGGGGGTGGTCCAGAGAGAGGATAAACAAAGAGCATGATCCATTGTCCAAGCTGAAGGAGATTCCATGGGAAGCCATCTGTTCTAGTAAGATTAGGTGAAAGAGAAGCAGAGTGACTATCTGTATTAATGGGTGATGGTTTAATTGAGCTGAGTTCTGAGAACTTGGCTGAGTGGCCAAAAGGTATTCTGTAGAAGTTCTTAACTATAACTGTGGCTTCTGGCTATTGCACTGGAGATTCACCTTCTATTCTTTTGTAAATTCTTTCCAATTCTGGAAAAAATATTCACACTCCCCAACCAATTCAGTTACTCTTTTACTAGACTTCTCTCCTCCCAGTTCTTATCTTCCAGTCTAAGAGCTTTCTGCTTGGCCAAACTCTTTTTTTTCATTTGCAGCTGAAAAGAACTCTCTTCGTCTTTTTCCAGAGGCAGTCCAAAGGAGACATAAATTTACCTTGGGCGTCTGGGTGGCTCAGTCGGTTAAGCATGGGACTCTTGATTTTGGCCAGGGTCAGGATGGGAGGGTTGTGAGATCCAGCCCCACCTCAGGTTCAGCGCTGGGCATGGAGGCTGCTTGGGATCCTGTCTCCCTCTCCCTTTGCCCCCTCACCCCAACCTGCGCGGGTGTGCATGGGTGCACTTTCTTTCTCTCAAGAAAAAGGGAAAAAAGAGAAAAAAAATTGAAATCTGCCTCATAAACCACTTGCCACTGCAAGGAATTTGGGCAGCTTTTAGAAGTTAGCATTGATTCATATTTGTATGGATTTATTCCCAACTATAAAAGTTGACCTCTAAAATAAACTTGCGTTTCCTCTGATGTTTGCTCTATTGTACATAAAAGATTTTTGTATAGACGAAAGGCAATAAACATATGGAGGACAGCTATCAGTTTTACTAGAGTCTCCAGAAATTCAAAGAGTAAGATTTTTCAATTGTCCCAAGGGCAGTTTTTAGATACAAAATGCAAAATAAAAATTATTCACCAGAAAATATTTTCTTTGTCTGTGCTGAGTTGGAATGACAAAAAAGAGAAACTCAATGTAAACCATCATTTGCCTAAGAGATACACTGTGTATTTTTAGACAAATTGTTAATTTTATAACTTAAAGTTAGCTTATCCTTTTTCTTCTCAAAAAACCTGCCTAAAAAAAAGTCATTAAAAATAAATAAGGTAAATAAAAATATAATTGGCACCCAAACATAAGCAAACAAACAAACTTACTTATAATGCACAGCTAATAGCAGCACTGTTGAAATGGAGCTATCTGTTCAACTTGAAAACTCCATTTTGAAATTGTTACTAAGTATAGCTAACAATAGTCCTCGATATCCCATTATCCAAAATTGGTTCTCCTTTAAGATTATTCATGAATTATTTTTACAGTTAAGATATTTCTGTAAAAGTTTACAAAGGGTTCCCCAGGTTGGTTAGTATTTCTTTGACTATTTTCAAAATCACTCATTACAGATTTTTTATGTTTATAAAATATTTCCTATTTTTTTTCAATTTTCCTATTTATCAGCCATGTCTCTATAGCTGTGTTGTGGGTCACCCAGAATACATGATCATTGCCTTGTTCTCTTCACTTTTCGATATTTCTACCTTAATTACTAACTAGAGACAGCAAGGGACTCTTCACTACAATGCATGTGGGAATTCTATAGAGAATAAACCGTTCTGAATCAGCAAAGAGTTCTTGAGTCCCAGGGAAAAGAAACAAGATTAACCAGGAATGGTAAATAAACACATGGCACTGTGCAGTGCACCCATGTATTACTTCTGTTAGCCCGGATAGGATGCCATAGAGCAAGCAGTGGAGCTTACTCCAGAATATGCTTCATGAGAAGAGAGATTTTTGTCTTTTGTATGCTGAAGTATCCCAAGTACCAAACAGAATATTTAGCCTATAGTAAATGTCCATTAAATATGTGTTGAATGAATGGACAAGGGGAAGAGAGGAGTTAGGATATAACATTTATCAAATGTAGGCATTGTGGGGGCACGTGGGTGGCTCAGTCAGTTAAACGTCTTCTTGATTTCAGCTCAGGTTATGATCTCAAGGTCATGGGATAGAGCCCCTCGTCAGGCTCTGCAATCTGTTCAGAGTCTGCCTGAAATTCTCTCTCTCTCTCCCTCTCCCTCTGCCCCTCCCCCCAGCTCACACATGCTCTAAATAAATAAATAAGATCTTAAAAAAATAAATGTAGGCATTGTAATGAGCACATCTTAATGAATCCTTTATGCAATCTTTATGAAGGAAACATGAATCTTTCCTTCTTTTCCTTTTTTTAAATTATTTTTAAGTAGGCTCCATGCCCAATGTGGGGCTTGAACTCATGACCCTAAGATCAAGGGTCACACGCTCTACCAGCTGAGCCAACCAGGCACCCCCTTCTGTCCTTTTTACAGGAACTACTGCTCAGATGGTGAGTTTAATTACCCAAGGTTTCACAGCCAGCAACCGGCAGATGTGGCAATCAAGATCTATCTAATAGCCTGCCCAAATAATACACCAGCAATGGTATCAGACTACTCATAAAATGGACCAGAAAGAGTAATAGGTAAGTACTGCAGTTGTCCATGGGTGCCTCCACAGACACTACAGATCTAATCAACTGCCAAGGTTCACTGCTGAGAACCACCAGTAAAATATAGCACTTAGATTATCTGTTGACAGGTAAAATGTTTAAAGAAAACTTTACATTGCCATGTTAAGGAAAATTATTATTATTTGAGGGTCACTGCATTAGTTTCCTATTGGTGCTATAACATATTAGTCACAAACACAGTGGTTTAAAAAATATATACACTTATTATTTTAGAGTTCTTAATTCCAGAAGTCCAATATGAGTCTCAGTGGGTTAAAATTAAGGTTTGATAGGGCTGCATTCCTTTCCAAAGGCTCTGAGGGAAAATCTGTTTCCTTGCTCATTCAGATGTTGGCAGAATTCAGTTCCAAGAGGAGCTCTCCATTTCTTGCTGGCTGTCATCTGAGGGCTGTCCTGAGCTTCTAGAGGCCTTTCTTTGATCCTTGCATACTCCTTCATCTTAGAACCAGCAGTGGGGCCTTGAGTCCTTCTTATGCTGTCTTCCCACTGACCTCCTCTTTTGCCCTTTTCTTCCACCTTTTAGGATTCGTGCCATTAAATTTGTCTTACCCAGGATAATCTCTGCATCTCAAGGTCCTTAACCTTAATCACATCTTCAAAGTCTCCTTTATCATGAAAAGTAATATAGTCACAGGTTTTGAGGATTAGGGTACCAACATCTTTAGGAGGCCATTATTCTGGCTACCACAGTGACCATACTGATGTGTAGTTCTCAACATTTTGATGGGCATAAAGATTGTTAAACTTATAATATATTTTGCAATCAAGAGATAATATAATTCCTAAAAAAAAAATAAGAGAGAGCGATAACATAATTCCTTACCAAGGAACTTAGATGGATTTCAGTGATCTCTTAAATTATAACTAGTAAGTTTCTTTTTTTAAATGAAATATATTTGACACATAACATTGTAAAAATTTAAGGTATATAACATGTTAATTTGATACATTTATACATTGTAATACGATTGCCACTGTAGTGATAATTAGTACCTCTATCATGTCACATAATTATCATTTCTTTTAAAAATATAACCCATCATTCAGAATTTAGGTAGTAGGATTTCCTCCAAAAAAGCATGGCACTATTACTTATCTTTTTTTTTCCTTCTTTGAATGTAGTCTTGTCTTTTATTTATGTGTAAAACTTTTCTCATTGATTTTAGATTAGAATCAGGATCTGTAACTGATTTTCTTTTAGTACAGACCTCAAAAGTGGTTTCTTAGCAGTCACTGAGTAATGACCAGGATTTGACAAGTGGGAGATACAGCGGGCCTTGCTCCCATAACCGCATATCCTACACTAGTTAACTACCATCCCTATATATATATCACTTTGAGTTTTGGGAAAAAGCAAAAGCAGGGAATTAGAAGGAAGATAAGGAAGAAAAAGAAATACTTCAGAATGCATTAGTGCACCTGTTTTAAACCCAAGGTTATATAATAAAAAATCTAAGGAAATAAATCCTGTTTGAAACAGAATGATAAAAATGTTCTTCAGATGTCTGACTGAAAACCAAAGCTGACAGCAAAGGAGGGTAAGAGCTCATATATTCTAAAGGGATACCCTAGACACAACAATGCCTAAGGGGCAAAGCAGTAGCCAAACTGGTTTCATGACCATCATGCATGTTTACTACATATAAGAAAAAGCTGAAAATTCCATAATGATACTTTTTGTGAGAAGAATTTCATAGGAGTAGAGAACACTATGGCATTTCTCTCCATTACTCAATTCAAGTCTTAGGGTCCCCAAGAGACCCATTCTGGATTCTTACTGAACTGCAGAATTTGATAGGTTACCTGTATAAGAGTGCTGGAGCAGAGCACTAGCAAGATCTTGGACAAATCTGGCATATCCTCAAGAATCTGGGAGAATCCATGATTTGCGAAAAAGTGTGAAGGCAAGAGGCAGAGTAATGCTATCTCTGATGGGAACTACCATTAGGCAAATTGATTACCATAATTTGGTGAAGACTATAAGAGTTTTCCTGATGGTCAAATGAATGTCTGTTATTACTGAGGTTAATGCAAAGTTGCACCATGGCTTAACAGAATGACAACTTAGTTCTCATTTATGCAGAGTCCTGTATGGATCAGGTAGCCAGGCGGCTCTCCTTCATCTTGAAGCTGTGCCACCTGAATATATGGCTCCCAGATTGCCTTCTAGGGTAAGAGTGAGATGATGCACAACACCATTCCCTCACCTGGACAATATTCCTTTTGTGATTTTTTGAAGCTCCCTTCATTCATGCACATAAATAAAACAAAACAAAAACGATACGACTACTTCTAAGTGGAATAAGAAGGATGGTACTTGTCTAGAAGCAATTCTTTCTTTCTTAAAGATTTTATTTATTTATTTGAGAGAGAGAGAGAGAAGGAGCCCGGGGAGGGGCAGAGGGAGAAGCAGACCCCCGCGGAGCAGGGAGCCTGATGCAGGACTTGATCCCAGGACCCTGGGATCATGACCTGAGCCAAAGGCACACGCTCCGGCTGAGCCACCCAGGTGCCCCTGTCTAGAAGCAATTCGAACAACTAAATATCAAATGCTAGGTTACAATTTAAGTAATCAATAGATAAATTGAAGACACATTTAAGTTTCTTGGTAAGAAATTTGCTAGATCCTTTATCCTGTAGACAGGGTCTTTTCAAGATGACTCAAGTTGGTCACTTTATCAAGCAGTGCAAGTAGTCAATTAGTACTCAACATGTATTTCTTGAGTTTCTTAACTTTTCTTAATTTCTCCTGAAGTGAGTTTGGAGCCTTAGTTTGGAGCATGTTCTGACAAACAAATGGTAAGTGGATATTATGTGTACCACTTCTGGAATGAGGTGGGTAATCTTCAGTGTGTGTGTAATAAAATAAAATTTTCAAATACAGTATTGTTCTACTTTTACTCACTCTGAATATACTATTTAATATACGAACAATTTGAATTCCGGATGTGACTAGCTGTGATTTTAAGTAAGCTATTTAAACTTCCAAATTGTCAGTTTCATCATCTATAAAATTGGAGATTAAAATAATATATCTATTGGCCTCTAGTTCGTAAATGGTAAACTGAGAACATTTATGACCTTGCCTTCTTTTCAGAGTACCAGTGAAATTACAGGAAATATATGAAATGTATATTGTAGGTCAGGAAAAATAAAAAGGATGCCACTAGGAACCTTTTTTTTTTTAATTTTCTGGAAAATAGAACTGAGGCATAGATTGTTATGGAGAGGTAGTAGATTCTCAGCTGACGATTCAAGATCTTCCCAAGAGAATTCTGGAGATTCTTAAAATAAGAGTGTATTGCTATGTAAAAATATAAAAACCCTTCAAAAACTTAGTAGTTTTTGCAAAAACAACTGCTTTGTTGTTGTCATTGTCAATATCACCGGGTTTTTCTTTTGTTTTTTTCACGATGTTATGAGCTGACTGGCTCAGTTGGGCAGTTTGTTCCATGTGATTCCAGCTTGGGTTGCAAACATCCAGAGGCCCAACTGGGCTGGAATATCCAAGATGCCTCATTTATGTCTGGCACATAGACAGGGACACCTGAAGAGCTGAGCTCAGGATGCTAGGATGACTGGGTCTCTCTCTCTTTCAATACAGTCTCAGGGCCTCTCCTCCTTGTGGCTTTTCCATGGGGTCTCTATATGACACCTCTCCACTAGGACAGTCAGATTACTTACATAACAGCTCAGCACTCCCAAGAGCACAAAAGCATAAAGTTGTCAGGCTTTCTCAAAGCTTAGGCCTGGAAATAACACAACATCCTTTGATCACATGCCATTGAATTAAGTGAGTCACACAGCCAGCCCAGTTCCATCATGGAAGGGGAGAATACAAGGTTGTGAATATTCAGGTAAACTGGTGGCCTGGTGGCTGTCTTTGAGATTATTTACCACAGTTACTCACTGGAGCAATTCATTAAGAATTAGCATTCTGAAGAGCTATTAGACTATCAGCTCCTCCTTTCCCAAGCAGATGACTAAAGGAAATGTGCTCTTGACCCAAGATTTTAGTATTTGAAAAATGGGTGCAGTCATCAAAAGAAGAGATCCTACTCATGATACTTGGGCCTAGTAGAGAAGCAGAGCTGAATTTATATCCAGTATTTTCACAAGAGAAGGGATTATTATGGGAAAGTATAAATGCATGGAATCAAGGAAAATGTCTTTTAGCTAGTGGTAAACTATTCTAATGTGTTCCACTCTTAGAATAAAGTGCCCTTCAGACACTGATGTCAACAGTCCAAATCAAGAAAAAAAAAATACTGAAGAAACAGTTCTTCATAATTGCAGAGAAATCTAATAATAGGTGCCTTAATTAATTAACCTATTCCATCATCCATGCATACAGAGAAGAAAAACAGCCAACTATAAAATAATGGAAAACCAATGTCATGGAAAAAACAAATGAAAACAAAAACCTGAACTACACACATGCAGGTGTGTGTGCACACATACATATTCATATTGAAACCAAAATTAACAAAACAAAATTTAAGTAAAATAATAAAATTATATGATGTTAAATACTTTGAATTTATATAATAATTACAAACTAAAGTAAATAATTATGAACAAACTAAGAGAAAGAAAAGAAGTCCAGGAAATTTATATATATTTTATGTGATTAAAAACCATAATTCAATGCACAGAGTAAATATTAGTTAGATAGCAATAAAGACCAAGCTAGTATTCTAGAAGATAAAATTGGGGAAATTACGCAGGTAGTAAAGCTAAACAAATACACACGAAATATTAGATAGAAGTTAACAGAAATGATTAATCCTTCCAGAAGGTATATGTAACAGAGTTCTGAGTCAAGAGCACAGGTAATGGAGGGAAGGGAATAATCAGTTAAGAAAACAAATTATACTAAATCATATTTTTTAAGATTTAAAACCATACTCACAGATATAAAAAAGAGCCCAAGATATTTTCAATAAGCGGACATTGGATTCTGACACTTGAGCATTCTAACTGAACTAACAGGAGTTTAGGGATGTAACCGTGACCTTCAGTCAGTAGAGGTCTAATCATTCTATTTGCTTCTTGCTTTGGGAAAACTTGCAGAATTTCCTTGAGGGAGGCTTCAGACCCTTGATACTGCCATTCAAAACGAATTCCTTTTCACAAAATTATATAACTAATCAATATGTAATCATTGTTAAGCAACCTATTTATAACAATGGCTAACATTTTCTACCTGCATGCCAGGCATTGTTCTAAGTACTTAAAACCTATTACCTCCTCTAATCCTCACAAAAATCCTAGGCAGTAGGCAGGGGAGAATCCAGATTTTGTAGTACCTGAGGCTAATGCAAGGCACTCTTCACAAAAAAAAAAAAAAGGTACTAAATTATGAACGCAGAAACTGGTATGAAAATGAATATTTACGCAGTGTGAAAAGATACCCGGAGGAATTACTGGAGTGTTGGAGCTGATCCTTTGAGAAACTTCAGTTAAATTTCTGGAAATGACTTTTATAAAATGCTTCCAGTTAGCCCTGATTTTCTTCCTCATTTGGCTAAGAACTTATGCATGTGATAAGACCCAAAGTTTAAGTTCCATTGGCTTCATAGTAAATTAACCTTGAGAGATGAGTATTATTATAGTCATAAGGAAATGGAGGCACAGAACATAGCTGTTATAAGGAGCAGAGGGAGGATTCAAACCAGGATGCCTGGTTCAAGAGTCTGTACTCTTGATTCCCATGTTATACTGTCAATTGCTGTGCATTATGGAGAACTGTTCTGAGGGAGAACAAGTTAACTTTGCATACCATCTGATTAAAATCATGTCTTTTTTGATTAATAATCTTATTTTTATGTTATTGATACATTCATCTCCATTGATGCAATCAGGGGTAATTTGTCCTTTTAGTCCCAAATATGACAAAAGGGATATTTGTTTACATTTCCCCATAGACCCACAAATTCTGCCCATGATAGTCATCGTGGCTGGAACTGCTTGCAATGTTTCCTACAGGGGCCTTAGGTGTAGATTGTTCAAGATATCAGCCTCCCAATCATCAAGTTAAAATACTGATGCTGGAGATCATAAACCTTATGATCATTGGAGATGCAGATCCTCAGAGTGCTTGAATGAGGGTGGATGAAATGTAGACTCTGGGCTCATACTCAATTGGGAATACTGCATAGGTGAGGCTCAATGATGATAATCTTTGTTTACTGAAAACTTCCACCTCACTGTGATCAAAAGAATATGTATGGGGGCGCCTGGGTGGCTCAGTTGATTGTCCGCGTTTGGCTCAGGTCATTATCCCAGGGTCCTGGGATCGAGCCCCGCATTGGGCTCCTTGTTCAGCAGGGAGCCTGCTTCTCCCTCTCTCTCTGCCTGCCACTCCCCCTGCTTGTGTGCTCTCTAATAAATAAATAAAATTCTAAAAAAAAAAACAAAAAACGTGTGGCCAAGAGGTTTGGCAGCCTTAAAACAACTTTTCAGCAAATATCATTTATATAACTATAGTACTTTTTTTCTTCTGTTGGGTTTAATGCTTTTGATTCAACCTCAAAACAACGTATTTATTCCAGTTTTACCTAATGTGAAATGCTGAGGTCAGAGAGAGAGCAGGGAGTCAGAGCACATATGCTATTTAAATTACTTTGGCTTTTAAACTAAGAATGATTCAGAGCCATTGCCATGTTGTGAAAAGAAGTATGACATCTAGGGGCGCCTGGCTGGCTCAGTCAGAAGAGCATGTGACTCTTGATCTCAGGGTTCTGAGTTTGAGCCCGAATGGGTGTGGAGATTACTAAATAAATAAATAAATAAATAAATAAATAAATAAATAAACAAACTTAAAAAAATAAAGTATATAATGTTTAAAAAAAAAAAAAGGAGTACCTGGGTGGTGCAGTTGGTTAAGTGTCCAACTCCTGGTTTCGGCTCAGGTTGTGATCTCAGGGTCATGAGATCATGCCCCATGTCGGGCTCTGCACTCAGAGGGGAGTCTACTTAAGAGCTTCTTTCCCTCTTCCTTTGCCCCTCCCCGCCACATGCTCACCTGCCTGCATTCTCTCTCTAACAAATACATTTTTTTTAAAGAAGTATGACATCTTCAAGTAAGTAACAAATGAACTACATAGGTTGTTGTGCTGAGAATAAACATTAGAGGTCAAAGGGCTGAACAAATAGGTCAATTAAGGGAATATTATAATAATTTTAACCAAAGATTGTGGTAATTTGGACCAGAGATGAAGGTGATATGGTATCTGTACAGATAGTTAGGAGCAGCTGGATTTGGTAAATCCTTAGAAAGTAGAGAAACTAGGATTTGATGGGATACAATATGGGGGGAGGTGAGAGCAGAGGTGCTGGGATGACTCCCCTTTTTTAACTGGTGACACTGAGAGGACAGGGCTGTAACTTATGTGAGCGAGAAGACTGCAGCAGCTTGGATGGAGGAACCAGGAGAATCTTATTGAGATAATGAGCTTGGGATTGTTGGGGCACAGGAAGGAGGGATAAGGCTCTCATGGAGATCACCAGTCTCTGGGGCCTGTCTTCCTTCTTGTCATCATGTTGTGAAGGTGAATGAGAGGTAGTGCTACCAGGAGCCCACTGAACACTGGGTGACTGAGGCCTATTGTTTATCCTGCTGTTGAAGCAGTAGATATGTGGAAAAGGGGACCATGATAGAATTCTGGACTCTCCTCTTCCTTCAAGCACATGAATAATTTCATATTATGCTTTTCTTTATTGAATTAAGAAAACAAACAGTAAGCATGCTCTTCATTTTGGAGATTCAGCATCCAATTACTTAAACAACAGGTTTTATTACTGAATGATCTCTGTATCCGAAACAAACTTTTGATTTTTTTGATATATATATATATATATATATATAATTTGGATGCAAAGTGAATTAGATAAAAAATGTGTTATAAATGCATGTACATTATTAAAGTGGATCAAAGTCAGAATACAGTGAAAAATAAAGAAGAGCTTTTTTAAAAAAAGATTTTATTTTTAAGTAATCTCTACGCCCAACGTGGGGCTCGAACTCACAACCCCGAGATCAAGAGTCACACATTCCCCTGACTGAGCCAGCCAGGATCCTCTTAATAAGTTTTATTAGCTTTTTTGTCTGTTCTTTTTCGGAGCACAGATCAGAATATTTTAGGGAAAAAAATGTTCAACAAATGATTAAGCGATATCACAGTAATATAATTGTGTTGAATGCATTCAGGCTCTTTTAAATATACTATTATATGAGTAACCAGAATGGAAGCCAAAGAACAAATCAAGAAAATAATTCAAAATACATAAGACCTTTCATCTGAGAAAAGAGATACTTTGGAAAGACTGATTTTATATGACACACCACTAGAACTGCAGCAAATGAATAGTGGCCCTTATATGAAAAGTCACACTTAGAGAGTTTTACTTTAAATTTGACTGTTTTAAATGAAACAATCTATGATTTGATTATTTTTTGTTTGACAGAGTCAAACAATAATTCACAAAGCATAATGAACATAGTTGTATTTAATTAACACTTTTCATCATGCTGTGTCTAAAAGAAACTAAAATCTCTCCTAGGTTTAGCTAATCCTCAAGATGTTTATCTACATATGGACAGTCACTCAGATTTGGGGTAATTAGTGCACTGATACTGACTTTCCATTACTTTCTGCTTAAAAAGCCCTCTCAGTGAATGAAATTGGTTGCCATGCCCTTATTTGTGTTTCCAGTTCATATGGTGTATACTTCAGTGACTGTCATGCTCTATGTCAGGGGTCTGCAAACTTTGCATGTGAAGTGCCACATAGTAAATATTTTCAGCTTTGTGGGCCAAATGGTCTCTGTTGCTACTATCCAAGTCTATCCTTATGGTGTCATAGCAGCCATAGAAAAATATATAACAATGGGGGTAGCTGTGTTCCAATAAAACTTTGTTTATAAAAACAGATATTAGTCCAAAGATGGCACATGGACTGCAGTTTGCCATCCAACGCTCTATGTTAATCCTTGGTATTCAGTCTATTTTCTCCATTAAATTTACTTGATGGCAGGCATCATTTCAAGTTTTCATTTTTATTTCCAGAATACAATATCTAGAACATAGTAGGTAATGCAATAAATGTTCAACTGAATATTAATTTCTAAGGAGAATTAATTATTCTAAATACTCTTTATGACTATATGACTCACTATATTAAAATAGTAAAATTCTAAACTATAAAATATTAAAATACATTAATATTAAAAATAAGTTATATAATATTAAAATTGAGAATGATTCTGAAGTTCCCTGTACAAATTCTACAGCCAAATGAAGCAATACAATAATGCTTATTTTTTAGTAAATATTTTCTCATTGGCATAGTCTTTCTTTTAAAGTAATAGTTTTCTATCTTTAAAAGAAATACAGATTTATTGTAGAAAATTTAGAAACTCGGGATTTTTTCACTGTGTGGTTATTAACAAGAAGGGCAATTCCATTTATTAGCCCAATGACTGTTTCAAGAATGGACATATGCCCACTGGTGTGCTGGAAATGGCTCACAAGAGATGATCGTGCACATCTCTTCCTTATTCTGTCTTCACTGGTATAAAAACTGGTAGTTTGAAATAACCATCATGGGAGCATTTACATGATAGAACTTGGTGAAAGTGGCTTTCTTTTGGTCAATTTACCACCACACTACTGCACTGCATGAGATCCCGATCCTGGTCAGTGAGAGGCAAAGAAAGGTTTGCTGAGAACTCTGGCAAAGTGTTTTCTTACTCTAAAGAAAGGTCTGAAAGTAACACATTTTCTTTCACCTGGAAATGAACACATAAACCCTTTTCACAGTTACTAACAGCAATCATATGCTTTGAAAGAAATTATGAAGGCAAAGTTAGCACATAGGGAATCAGAGAAATGAAGCTGAAGATCTTTTTGAGTTCAGCCTGAAACTCTTTCCAACTCACAACTTCCAGGTATATGAATTCTGTGATGTTGAGTCAATCTGAGACAGAGTTTAATTACTCATTAACAGATATATGTACAAATATGTGAATTTGTATTCCTTTCTTCCTGCTTTCATGTTTTCTCCTGCAACTTATGTCTCCTCGGTTCCTTCACTTTTTCCTGATCGGCATAATATTAAGTTTCCCCATGAGTCTGATTGTTGGTATTATCTCCCATATAATGATTCCCAGAAATAATTATAATATTTTGGTCTAGCATTTCTGACACATGGTGAACTACTCACATTTATGTTTGGATTATATTCTTCTATTAGTTAAAAAGAAAAAAGGGTGTATGAGTTAGTTATTTCAAAGAGGATGTTGTTTAATGCTACCCCAAACAGAAGGTGGCTTAAAACACACATAATTTATGCTTGTCCACATGTCTGCTTGTCAGCTGGGTGTTAGTCTATCTAGGTTGAACTCAATTGGGCTTGGCTTCAAGTTGCAAGTTAGGTTTAGATTTGTTCCATATCTCTTTTATTTTCCATTGACCAGAGAACTAGTTTGAGAGATGGGAGAAGCTCAAAGGGAGTGAGTATAAAAATAGGCAAGACCTCTTAGGGTCTAGGCTCAGAAGTGGCACACAATTTTGCTTCAGGCAAATCACATGGTCAAGCCTAACATCAATGAGAGAGAATTATACTCTGTCTTCAGGGCAAGAGGATGCAAAGTCACATAGCAAAGTAGGTAAATACAGGGAGGGGTGAACAGCAGTTATATATTACTACTTGGCTTTTCTTTATAATCTAAATTGTTAAAGTTGATGATATATGCCAGTTATATGAGCCCCAGTTATATCATTTTGACAATCATCACATCTCTTCGATAAAACAAGGCAACTAAGTAAGGCAAGTAAGCAATATTAAACGTGTTTACATAACCAAATTCCTAGACTGTTGCTTTAAATATGACATGACTGTGCTCAAAAATCTTCAATAATTTTCTATTGCATACAATATAATTGCAATGTCTTAACTTGAAGAACATTCACAATGTAGCCCCAAACTATATTTTCATCTATGTTTCCATAAGGCCTCTTGTCTAAGCAAATTCCTATCATCATTCTGCACTTAAACATTTTCTTGTCTTTCATTTGACTCATTACTTCTCCACCTCGAAAGCCCTCTGTTTTTCTTTATACTTTCTGATTTCTGGGCAGATCAAGATCCCTGATAACCTGGTCCAGAGTAATCTCTCACTTATTTAAATTCCTGTAGAGTTTACGGGCTGCAGTATGGATTAGGCACTCACAGTCATACAAGGATTAGCAGAGACTCCTGGGCACTGCTGGCCCTATGGCATGCTGAGAGGAAGGGGAGGCCGAGCTAGTGAGCAGAAGCAAGTGGGAATGAAGCCAACTATAAGGACAGAAGTTAGAAACAACCAGGTGATAGGACAGGCAGAAATGAGATCAAACAGAAAGGTAAAGAGATAGCCTGCAGCATCAGAAAATGACTTCCAAATCCCCATAGCACCGATTTAAGAGAAACTGTACCAGATGACCAAGCAGAGGTCCTGCTGGCTCTGGGGTCAGGGCAAGCCAAGGGACCACTGGACATGTGTGATGGGGATGAGGCCACAATTAGTTCTTTTGTATTTGTGTTTATAGCTAAAAGGACATACATCTTTCTCCACAAATTGACTTCAAGTTCCTGGAAGGCAAGCTTTAGATTTTATAATTTGTACCCATGAAACCAACAGGATTTTGAGCACGGCTGACTCTAAGTGAGAATGATTTATTGATACATTTGAATCTGTGCTTTTTAAATAGCAGAAGTTATCTTCTTTCAAAATGCCCTCTTGGCTCAATCTAGTAGGAATAAAGAAAAAATAATGCATTTAATTTATATGCCAAAAGAAAATATATAAGCAAAATAACTTCTAATATGTATGCATAACAATCCAAAAGGTGAGAGAGCATGAAAATTCCATTATTTAGCTCCTTCCCACAAAGACTGGGTCAGTTTCCCAAAACATTCCCATACATCTGTTGCTCTTGGTGTCATTTGGGACTGTTGACATCACTGTCAAGTATTCTTCAGTTTAAATTAAATCTTTCCTTCATCCAGGCAGTATGAAAGACCAGTGTAGTCATTAAAACTGATGGGAGTACAAAATCAAGAGCCATCAACAAAAGTAGAGGAAATAGTGAACATCAGGTCTCCTTGGTGAGAAAGCAAGGGAGAGGCACTAGAAACTGACAGCATACTCCGATTACATTTGTCCATTTTGCAACCTGCATTACAAAAGTTTGGTTTTAGATTGGAAGTGGATAAGAATAAACCATATCCCAAGAAATAACAGCTAGGTTAGCAGGACTATATGTTACAGAACAGAATCCTGTAGAAATCACACACAAAAAACAGAATTTGAGGGGCACCCAGTTCTGACTGGCATTACACCCATGAAGTGTAGTAGGAAAATCAGCAAAAAGAAAATGTTGCAAAGAAACAAACATCACAGTTGTGGTTCCCAAAAGAGATGCAAATATGGGAATGAAATGGTTTTCTCTCTCTTCCTCTCTTTCTTTTCTTGAACAAAATTGTCATGGTATTTGGGAAAATCTTGGCAGGTCCTGGGCAGGCAAGTGATAATAGCAGCAATAACTACCAGAATGATCAGGTATAATTGCTTTCTAGCAGCTAAAGCCAAGCAAGTAGAACCATGCCAATGGACCACAATTACACCTGAATAATGAGGCAGGTCAGATTGAGAATGTGTTCACGGGAATAAGATTAAAACAGAGATTAAAATTGTGACGAGGAGGGGGAAATTGCTAGAATAGCCAGGCAATGGTTTTGGCACCTTCCATATTTATTTATTATTTCTTTTGCTTTTATTTTTTTAAAAATCCAGCTACATTAAATTATATTCTTATGTTATCAAATATTAGCCATGTTAATACCTAGAGATATTTCTTTTTTTTTAAAGATTTTTTTTTTTTTATTTGACAGAGAGAGAGGGAACACAAGCAGGGGGAATGGGAGAGGGAGAAGCAAGCTTCCCGTCAAACAGGGAGCCCAATGTGGGGCTCGATCTCAGGACACAGTGATCATACCTGAGCCAAAGGTAGACGCTTAATGACTGAGTCACCCAGGCGCCCCACCCAGAGGTATTTCTAAATTTGTTTTGAGGCATGAAATGCATGGTGTAAAGTGTTACTCGTTGTATTTAATTTGCAGCTTGTGCACTTTGAAAAAACTACCATAAAATAAAGCGTGAATATACAGAGAAAGTAAAATTGACATCTCCAAAGTAGGAATAAATTCATACCATAATATAATTGACTTAATCCCACAATTATACCTCTGAACTAGTTAAACAAATGAAATGCTTGCTCATCAATTTTCAAAGGAATTCCTACAGAAATTCATAGGCTTAATGTCATTAGGTGATGCAATTCTTCTCTAGTAGAATTTAATTACATGTAATTTATACCCTTCCCAAAATATAAGACTGCATGCCTCCTCCTCACTGTGGTTCAACTTTATTTTATAAAAATAATAACAAATAAAATAATTACCCATCTATTTTATTACTTACTCAATTACTCAGAAAGTGCTGAGTGTATTTATTTGTTAAGCTTGGAAAATGCCTACTTATCTACTTGCCAAATCTGATTCCGATGCTGCCACAGCAAAGCCTGATTTGCTTCTCTCAGGCACATGTTCCAAGTGCCTTAGACCTTGTTGTCTTTTTGCTTTTAAGTGTTTTTGGTTTAGGTTTACCTGTAAATCTGCCAAAAGTAATGACTGAGCTTGATTTTTACTTAGATAGCTCAAGGTCATGATTCAAAATTTTTTTATGCCAACAGTTCGGAATGGGTGAGATGTCAACTGTTACATGAGTGCACTTAACAAAAACTGAGAAAGTGAGCTATGGTATCCCAGTGAAGCCTAAGTGGCACTTTCAAAGATCAAGGCCATTGAAAATATAAAATATTTCCTATTATAAATATCTAGGGACAATTTTATAATCGATGTGATTTCTGAACTAAAATAGATGTACACACAGATAATTTATATATGTAAAAATAGAGGGAACTCTTCTTAGTAATCTATAGAAATAAGAGGAAAATTACAGACATGTCAAATATGTCATTGATCCAAATATCTCATATTAACCATTATTTTAAGCTTCCACCTACAAAATTTAATAAATAGGAACATTGTGAGTTTCTCTCTCTCTCTTTTTTATCCTCAAAGGTGAATGGAAGAAAGAAAAAGACAAAGGTAATGATTAATACACAGACAAGATAATAATCTTTGAAATAATTAAGAATTACCTGTCATAGACATTTATTTGATTAATAGTTTAATGGTATTCACTGATCCAGTGCCCCCGATACATGGAGGAAGTGTGTAGCTGCATTTGCCCACTCCTCGGCTGTAAGGAAGTCTGAAAATATTTATATTTCTCTTCTCTAGTGAAAGGCAGACTTTGCCTCACGAGGATAGTTATACCTCGAACACAAGATGGAGATTCAGTTCTTCAGTAGACAAAAGAAATACAAACGTCCACTACAATAACCACATCCTAAACAATTTAATAACATATTAGAATTACACATTGAAGAAGAAAAACACCTACTTCAAATACAATGCTTTCACTTTCAAGAATAAGGATGACATACCCCAAAATAATATAATAACAAATTCTAAAACATTCAGTAGACACTTAACTATTCACATGTGATTTATGTTCTTCATGGGACTTGATGATTTTAATCCCTCTTTATCGAAAATATTCTGTTTTGGTTTCTAAGGCACCATTCTCCCCTGATTTGCATAATGATCAGTGCAATAAAATTCTTCTTTTTTTAATTCGGTGATTACTATGTACCTCTGTTAGGCATTAGGAATAAAGTGTCAGAAACTGACACAGAAAGATGTACCATTTAATGGAAGAGACAGAGAAGTAAATTGGTGGTTACGTTGATATCATTTGTGTTATAAATACAGGAAATTATGGAAATATTGCATTTGGACATTTAAACCAGCCTGAGGGGGATATTTTTCAGTGAAATCTTCTGTCTGTCTGATAAGCTCTATACGTTTCTCCTATATTTACATATTGGTTTTACTAGGATTCTAAATTTGAACCTACTTTTCCATCATTGTCCACACACAAGTACACACACAGTTACAGCTTCATTTTCCAACTTGACACCAATGATCTCTGAATTTATGGTATCTGCTGCAATCTCTCTCTCTCTTAGCATCATGAGGTTGGGTTTTTCAATACCTGCTGGACTACATCTGAAAATGCCATAGAAATCTCAATTAAGTCATCCTCTTCTTGCACCAAAATCTTTCTTATATTAAATCTTTCACCTGACAACACCAAATAATTCGGAACTTCTTAAGAACCATGTCTAATTAATCAACAACTGTGTAATCATTTCTTTTTTGTAATTATCTTACCAATGCAGTCATTCATATCTATCCACAGTTTATCTTCCTATATGTATGATGTAAGAACTAAACTCTGCCTAAAACCTTGTCTCTCACACTCAATCATGGTAGAATACAACTATGAGTAAGGCACTTGTTGGCTATTATGCATGACTCCCTATTGCCTACCAGGCAAACTACTTACTACTCAGTGTGTCATACAAAATTCATAATCTTTCCTCTGACTATATTTCTGAAAGCATTTTTTATCAGACCTAATTTGTGTAGTCCCCAGAATAAGGTATATCCTCTTCAACCTTTTTGTCTTTGCTCAAATTATCCTCCTTGTCTATGATCCCTTAACTTCACTTATGTGTTTGGTGAATTCTTTCCCACCTTTCAAGGTTTAGCTTCCATATCACCACCTCCATGGGTCATTCAAAAGATATTTCCTATCCCACCTCCATCTGGCATATACAACCTTACTTTGTTTACTGTTTTGCCTCACTCACCAAAATGTGAGCTTCTAGAATCCAGGCATGTTGCCTTTTTTTTTTTTCCAGTCCCTTAGGTGCCCAGCACGAGTAGATGGTCAATACAGATACATGGAATAAATGATCAGTGATTCATCTCTTAGATGTCAATAACAGGAAATTTAAAATCTGTGGTCATGGGGCGCCTGGGTGGCTCAGTTGGTTAAGCGACTGCCTTCAGCTCAGGTCATGATCCTGGAGTCCCGGGATTGAGTCCCACATCGGGGTCCCTGCTCAGCAGGGAGCCTGCTTCTCCCTCTGACCCTCCCCCCTCTCATGTACTCTCTCTCTCTCTCAAATAAATAAAGAAAGAAAGAAATCTTTAAAAAAATAAAATAAAATCTGTGGTCTTAAGTGGAGAATAATCTATGTGAAGTGTATCTTTACAGAAATTACTGCCTAACGGCAAACTTGGTAGATTACAGTAAGTTTGTAATTTTATATTATCACTTCAGAAATTCATATTCTAATACTTACTTCAATGTCTTCTTTCAAAACTCAGATTTTGTTAAAAAATTCTATTACCAGTTCTGTTTTTCTTAAATATCTTGTACCAGAGTTTACTTTACCTAGATGGAGGTTTATACTATTTGATAGATAAATAGATAGATAGATAGACAAACACATATGCATCACACACACAATGTACGTACACACACACACACACACACACACACACACACACAGTGGGTGAGTGATGGATACAGTGGAGGGAAGGCATTGTATTTATGTACAAAGTTTTCCCATCTAAATATTACATTATAATAGATGACCTAAGATGATGTGATATGTTCATTCTGATGTTTTCTATACCATTTGGCACAACCCAAAATTAGACATAATTCAGCCTGAGAGACTTTCCTGGATCAACATTTTAATGTTTTAACCTATTTTTCCTGACACAGGGAATAATGTTTTTTTTTTTTAAATTTACAAATACCAACTTCCTCTAGTAATAAGAGTCACATACATTTCTCATTTAACTTTTACCACAATTTGATAAGGTACTCGTATAAGAGACATCTTACTTTCTCTATCCGTTTATTTCTTCCTGATTAATAAAATCCCAGCAATATGCTCACCTCTTTTTCATCCTTTTCAAGACAGAGGTTGTTAATGAGATGAAGCAGAAGTTTGTGGGACATCCAGGAGAGTACTTTATAACTCTCTGAACATTCTCCTTCCTGCTATTGACTAGAAGGAATTCTGGAACCCATTTGTGGATTATGAGACAAAGATCAAGAGCATACCACAGACCTGGCCCTGTTCTCCTTGAGAACCTGAACCTGCACCATCAATCTCTGACTTCTGTACTTAGTATTACTTGAGACTATCACACCGTATATGTTTAAGCCTATGTAGTCAGATCTCTTTTGTGAGAGCCAAATACAACCAAACACAATTAGGAGCCAATTTAGCAAATTTATCCTCCGAGAAATTATAGAAATGATCCAAAGAGGGGCACCTAGGTGGTGCAGTTGGTTAAGCCTCCGAGGGGTGCCTGGGTGGCTCAGTCATTAAGCGTCTGCCTTTGACTCAGGTGGCCTGATCCTAGGGTCCTGGGATCGAGCCTCGCATCCGGCTTCCTGTTCAGCAGGGAGTCTGCTTCTCTCTCTCCCACTCCCCCTGCTTGTGTTTCCTCTCTTGCTGTCTCTCTCTCTGTCAAATAAATAAATAAATAAATAAATAAATAAATAAATAAATAATCTTTTATTAAAAAAAAGCCTCTGACTATTGGTTTCCACTCAGGTTGTGATCTTAGGGTCCTGAGATTGAGCAGCATCACGTTCAGCGGGGGAGTCTGCTTGAGATTCTCTCTCTTCCTCTCTCTCTGCCTCTCTCCCCACTTGTACTCGCTCGCTCTCTCTTTCAAATAAATATACAAAAAAGAAATGATCAAAGGACACATGGTTATCAAGTATCAAAGTAGGACAATGAACTCCAGCCTGGCTTGCTACTATATGCTTGCTTTGTTACACAATATGACATTACATGTGTCCTAGGAATTGTTTTTTTTTTTTTAAAGACTTTATTTATTTATTTGACAGAGAGAGAGAGTTAGCGAGAGGAGAAACAAGCAGGGGGAGTGGGAGAGGGAGAAGCAGGCTTCCCGCTGAGCAGGGAGCCTGATGTGGGGCTCGATCCCAGGACCCTGGGATCATGAACTGAGCCGAAGGCAGACGCTTAACGACTGAGCCACCCAGGTGCCCCGGAATTGTGTTTTCTTTCAGTGCTCTGTGTCACTTTGTCAAAGGCTCATGAGATATCACATGTAGTAAGTTGAGACTGAATTAAACAAGGGGGCAAGAATATGCACTGGTTAAAATTTTTCTCCTTTTCAACCCCAGTCCCAACCTTTGCATTTGTCTTAGATGAAGGATATTTGCAATCAACAGGTCAACATGCTGCCCCTTATATTAAAAAGCTGACATTTGCTTTTGTTAGGACAGCTTTATTGATGTTGTAATTAATGCAGGAATATCCCAAACTGGAGCAGTTTTTAGTAAGAAAAAAAAAAAAGAGGGAGGAAAGGAAGGAAAGATAAAGAAAAGAAAAAAGGAAAATGAATTCATTCTGCTTTATGTGTGATTCTCCCTTTTTTTAAATATTGCTTCTTGTAGCATGGAATTGCTTCTATTGAAAATATAAAAATTCTTTATTTGTCTTCATTTTGAATATTTAGAAAATAATTTCAATATGAAAGTGTATCAAGAAAGTTTTTTTTCTTACTTTGTTTCATTTTTCCTACTCATGGTCTGAGGGCCACATGATTTTATACTTGGTGTACTAATCAAATGCTAAGAATTAAGACAGAAATTATCAGAGAGAACCAGTAAATTATTCTTTTGTTTTTTTTCCTCTGATACTTTTCTAACTGGAGAACCCTCTTCATTTCAAATGGAAGATCTTTCTTTCAGTAAGAAGGCTCTGACCTGTGTAAACTGCCTGGCAAAGGAGCCATATTTTTTCCTCTTTTAAATTCCACAGAAGTTAACCTCCACACCTGAAGGTTTTGTGCTCAGAAATAATTAACAATGCTATCCGTTTTGCTTTCTGAACTCTCGTCAAATACAGAGTAACTATTTGGCTAGTTGAGTGACCTTAAAAGTGAAAGCTCTACTCTTTGTGCTTTCTCTTCTAAAATATCATCACCATTTGATTCATGTTTATGTTTCATAATGCTGTTGAAACAATTTTTTTAAAGATTTTATTTATTTATTTGACAGAGAGAGACACAGCGAGAGAGGGAACACAAGCAGGGGGAGTGGGAGAGGGAGAAGCAGGCTTCCTGCCAAGTAGGAGCCCGATGCAGGGCTTGATCCCAGGACCCTGGGATCATGACCTGAGCTGAAGGCAGACGCTTAACGACTGAGCCACCCAGGTACACCGAAACAGAAATTATTTTAAAACTGTATCTTCAGTCTCTTTAACTCCTCCTATCACTATAAAATCTATTATCAGTCACATTTCTAAAATTTTTCTTTAGTTGATTATTGTTTCTCTATTACTTTTTAATGTAGCATCATTAGATATGTCAATGAGCCAAGTTTCATATTATACACTGTGCGTGCCATCAGATCTGGGTCTACAACAGTTTTCTCCATGGTTCATCTGCTTCTGGAAATTCTCTCCTTCACTTCATCCTGTACATCACTAGAAATTCAATGACTGTAACATGCAACTTCATTACCCCAAAGATACTCAGTATCCTCTCATTGCCCAAAAGATCATGTGTAAAATTCTCAGCCTAAAAATACTCAAGGTTCATCACCATTTACCTTCTGAAAGGTGAATGTAGTATATGTACACTACATTGTCACCACCCACATTAGAGCCCTAATCAGTCGCTCTGATTTGCTCCAAATCTACTGAATAGATTTTGATATATTCTCTCCCTGCAGATTGAATAAGGTATAAATAGAATGCATAAATAATATAAACAATATAAACAGGGTATAAATAGTATAATTTGAATATAAATAGAATGTATTATCTATATAAGATTGTTAGTGCCTAGCATAGTTCTCAGTATGTGTGAAGTGTTTTTGAGTCTGTGTAACCAAGTCATGATGGATAATCTCATTTATATTAAATCAATCTCTTCCCCACCCCCACCCCCGCTTGGTAGAGGTAGCAAACTTTAGTAAGTGTTCGTAATGTGTTTGAAGCAGGAAGGATGCAAAGGAAGGAAGGGGAGGGAGGGAGGAAAGAAGTCAAAGAAAGATAAGTAGATTATTATTGAAGAAACTCAACTACTCTACACATATGTCAGTCTTTAATGATTTTAAAAACAACCTCAGTATTTAATTCAATATGTTATACATGGACAAAATATGAAATGGTCAATAATTATCATAAAGATTGGGGAAAACAAATGACTATGTAAAGTTACCCTTTCAAAACCAGGAAGGAGAATTAAAATCAGCAATAAATATTGATTCTTCATATTAACTGAGAGAGAAGGCAAATCAAGGTAGATAATTCTACTTCAGATCAAAAACGAAGGATGACAATAGAGGTGGTTGACTGATTATTTTGTGCAGCTTGTCAAATGTCCTCAGGCACAGTTCCACAAAAGAATCCAAAATTGTGTTTAAAATACCAGCACTGAAGCAAAATTACATGTCATTTCACTAATTCCAGTCACATTTTCCAAAATTAGCCTAAATTTCTGACATGATACTACACCTATACATGCGCCATGATTCCTGAATTAATTGACAAATATTCTCCTCCAGGCAACCCTCGGTAATTCACACCCTATTTGAAAACAAACATAATAAGAACAATATACTTCTAAAGTGAAATGCAAATTGCTTGGGGAACAAAAATTTGAATATAAAATTATTTAGTCTGAATCCCAAACCTGAGCATCATCCACTATATTAAATAAACTTTTCTTATGAAATAAAACCCATGTTCCCCAAGGATGACTTCATAGTGATCTTCCTTCTAGATTCCAGCACCATGCCTTGGCTCAGTGTGGCCAGGGATGACTTTTGAAAACAATGTTAAGGGTGATAAAATGATATCTGGCTAGCTTGTCTTTCTCACAATCTTTTCTTATGCACAGGTTGCATCTCTTGGACAATGGAATCACAATTTGACCCGTTTTTCTTTCATCACCTTTATTAGATCCTGTGATGGACATACAGATGCCCAGGGAAGGCCTCAACTGCAGAAAATTCCCACACCCAAGGTCATGCCCTTCCAGGAGAGACTGTCATGCAGTGACTGATTGACCCAGCTGGTGTGCAAGGTGTCCAATGCGCAATTTGACAGGTCATTTTAGCTACAGAGTTCTCTGCGGGAGTCAGCTGCTACTGCAAGCTTCTGCTTGGGTCTGCCATGAAGTTTGACTTCTCCATCTACCTTACCCAGCTTCTGCCCTCTTTCTTCCACAGATGTACCCACAGATGTACCATAGGGTGAGATCTAAATTCAGTCTCTGAGTCTGCTTCTCAAGGAACCCAATTGACAGAAACCATCTGAAGTACTGATGGATTCATTTCGAGTATATCTGACAGGATAATATTGAGAATTCTTAACCATGTTGATTTGGCTTTCCCAGTCATATCCTTTTCATGTTTGAGTCTTGCTCCAGTGAGTTCTCTTTTTTCCAGAGCTAAACAGGCAGGGGCATAAAAGTTGGAGAAGGTAAAGCAGGAGACCCATTGGGAGCCGGAAGAGCTGTGGGTCCAGTCTCCTCCCTGCACAAAAAGGGTGAGTCAGCAGATCAGCGACCACCTGCCTGAGTGGCCACGGGCACTGGTGCCTTGCACTGTGCTTCCAAGTGCAAAAAGTGTATTCTTCACTTTCACCTGCCAATTCCCATGCAAAATGTCTCTATGAGTGAAAAGGAATTCTGAGAAACATAGCTCCAGCTTAGCGAAGGTGACACAATACAAACTCATGACACATATATACCATATTTAATCCTCACAATAAATTTATTATTATCTGCACCTTACAGATGAAGAAAACAAGACACACAGAGGGTAAGTCATATGCCTGAATATGTGCAGCTAGTACCTAGATTGGACTAACTTCCCATAGATAACAATTATAAAATCTGGACAAAGTACAAAATAATAATAATATCAAGGTATAGAAAAAAAGAACAAAAGAAGGCAGAAACTGGAGGGGAAACTACCCTTGAAAAACATATCTGTACTTGGGGAAATTTGTGAGTTTACATCTTTTTGCCTTCTAATATGGCTAGACCTCTATATAATGGGGGGACACAAAAAGCTGAGGCTTTATATGAACTGCACAGACCACAGGCCCAGGAAGCCCTGGGTGCAGTTGCTATTTGCCACTTTAAGGAGGAGCAGATATTGTGGCTAGGAGAAGGGAGTTTAGACGTTGCAGGTTTGAGGCAATGCATTTGATGGTGCTCAGTAAATTCAATTTTAAATATAAAGCATTTTACATTTTTATTATTTTTTTAAATTTTATTTTATTATGTTATGTTAATCACCATACATTACATCATTAGTTTTTGATGTAGTGTTCCATGATTCATTGTTATACGCATTTTGCACTTTAAAAAAAATCCATCCAGTCACTGAGAATTTCTGTTTATAGAATGCTAAACCTCTGAATATAGAGAAATACCTGAACATTAGCAAGTCACCACGACAGATTTCACACTAATCCCTATTGAATTACATTTTTTATGTTTCATCAATATATCACCATCTACAGATTACAGGAGATAACTTATAATTCTACCTGTGTCTTTAGATTTGAAAGATTATCATATGTATGCTTTTCATTTCCATTGTACTTTAACCCTCTTAGATGTTTTGTGTAATTAAGTCAATGTTTGGTAATTTTTTTTAGTTCTGATCCTAGTCTTTTAGTTTTGTGCACTACTTACTAGTTGTGCCAACATATAAGCCAACATATAAATAACAATACTGATTACTATCACAACAACCTAGAGGAAAAGGGGTGTTATATCTGAATTGTCTGTTTATCTTATATTCTCCATACTTTCACAGCCACAGTACAAAAAATCTAAATGCAAATAGATGAACCCTTAATTGTCTTAAAATTCTTATTCTATGAAGAGCACAACTGCTTGAATTTAATGAGCATACTCATATATAATATTACTGTTATCCTACAGTAACTTTTAAATATTTCAGAAAACTGTTAGAGAAAAAAAATGAGCTAGGGAAAAGGTTGTCATGAACAAGTATCTAATTGGGAACTAAAGAAAGCAAATTCACTCTTGTGTTTTTTTTTTTCCCTTTCATTTTCAGCCACAATTACAACACCATTTTTTAAATTTTTTTAATAAAGCTTATTTATTTAAGTAATCTCTACACCCATCATGGGACTCAAACTCATGACCCCAAGATCAAGAGTCACGTGCTCTACCAACTGAGCCTGCCAGGTGCCCCACAACATCTTTCTAAGAGAAGGAAGCAACATAAAACTTTGTACTACAGAGCTTTTTTATAAAGACAGGATAAGTGAAAGTTTTCTTCATGGTAAAGAAAAAGAAATTCAGAAGTGTAATTCTGTACAAAAGAAAATCATTTTTGTAAATACTGATAGTGACCTATGACACACTGAAATGAAATTTCTATGCCCAAAAATATGTACAATCTTCAAAACTTTACTTTGCTACTGTCTTTAAAGTCTTTAAATTGTCTTTGTCTTTAAATTTTAAGTCTAAAACTTAAAAAATAAACCCACGTGGAGATTGAATGAGTTTAAAGGAATGATAACATACTCAGTTTATGAAATTGTAAATGCTTCATGAAATCTAACCACGAGAAAGAGAGAGAGAGGCTTTAAAAATCACCAAATGCTAGAAAATTAAGCTTGTCTCTAAGAAAGAAAGCTATGTATCTTTGCAAAAGAGCTTACTAAGTTCAATGTTACGTGGAAACAGTAGATTTTGTTTATATTTTTTAACTTATTACCACTATAGCCACTCATAGGTATAGCTTATTTTGTTAAATAAGATAATTAATAATCATGATACCATAAAATATTATTATACAATACATATTACTTAATATATTTTCTTGTGTAGAAATAAACACTTTCTTAGAATAAATAAAATCCAGTGTCCTAGTTCCCCACTTTGTAAGTCCAATTCATCTTTCACTAGGCTTTTTGTACGTAAGTCCTTCTTGTATTTGTAGTTATAAGTGGCCCTAATAAATCTTCTCAGAAATATAAAATAATTCTAATTTCCTTTTTCTTCTTTTGACGTAATGTTGAGCATTCTCACAACAGTAAGTGTGATATATTTTGAAATGGCTCTACTTTGTCTTTGTTCATGTAAAATCATGGTGTTACGATCCCTACCTGATGCTCTGGATCTTGGCAGACAAGTCAAAACAAAATACTCATCTCTGGCATTCTAGACACTGTATTTATAAGGAATTAGGCTTTATATATTAACTATTTTTGCCCACATCTTTCCATTCATATATTGAATTTAATAAGCCCAAAATTATAATCCACTCCAAAAGTAAAATCCTTACTCCACAAGCTCCTCCAAATTATATTTGTTACAGAGTAATTAACTACACAAACTCTGGCCTGCTCAAAATAAGTGAACTTCTCTGAACTTCTACTATTGCATAATTAAGGAGAATGTACCCACCCTAATAGTATGGTTAAAAAGAGAAAATTAGATAATATAAATTAAATTCTCACATATCAAATTAATTATGCACAGTAATGTGGCATTTTAAACTAGGTAGCTATGGGCATTTTAATTTGGGAGCATATATGCAAGGCTCTTAGATGTTTTCTGTCAAATTTCCCCTTGTTAGATCTGGCTCACTGTTCCAGTTTATTGACATCTTTTTGAATAAAGATTCTGTTATCCAGCCAACTTATTCTTTCCACTTTTGTGTCATCTGTAATTTTGATAATCATGTTTTCCAGAACTTGGCTGCAGTGACTGACAATATTAAGCAAGACAGAGCCTCCTCTTCTCTGTGTGGCCAACTACATAAAATTTTGACTAACTGAACTCATATCGAGGGCTTGTGTCTACAGTTTCTCATGGAAATATTCATAGGAGAAAATACCACATGCTTTGCCGGTGTCCAGATGTGCATAGTTATCTGCTCTACTATCCTCATAAGTTGTCTTGAAATGAAGGTACTTTAGCTTCACATGACTTGTTCTTGTGAACTCTGCCGGCCACTCTTGATAAAGTCTTGTTTTGGAACTACGATTTTCTTTACTTGAATGTTACTCCTAGAGCTGGAGACCTTCACAGTCTATTGAGTCCTGCATGGCCTGGGGATCCTAAGGGAACATGTTTTGTCATAAAACACAGGCCCCTCCATCCTAAAAGACTGTACAGGTCCATATACACCTCAGTCCTATCCCTTCTTAATGCATGAAACTATCTCTGCTATACCAACATGGCATTTTCAAAGACTGTCAAGGTCAAAGACCATTGCCATAAATTTCTCACTATGTTCAGAGATCATTTGTTTGGACCAGGATACTTGAATTCATACTTAGGAGCATGGTAAATTTGTAGGCTTGTATTCTTTCTTGTCAATATTTGGGTAAAGGAAAAGACAGAGACTACAAAATAAAAAATAATGATTAGCTGTGTCACTTCTAACACCTGTGATATCATCCACAGAACTTCCTTTCTTATGCTAATTCTTGCTCTAAAGCAGTGCTTATGAAGGACAGTAGTATCTAGATAGAGAAGCTTATTCCGGGTACTTCATAAGTGATACTAGGAATTTAAAAAAATTTTTAATCTAGACATAAAAAGGGTACCTGCAAGAGGCAGAATTCATAGAGAGCACCAGTCGATTCCCAGCCCCTGCTATACGCACACCTTCTCCCAGATATTCATTCAAACACTAACCTAGGTATGGCTGAGAAGGAATTTTGATAATATAATTAAGATCCCAAATCAACTGACCTTAAGATACGGTGATTATCTGGGTAGGCTTGATCCCTTTAAAAGTAAACAGTTTTCTCCAGCTAATCAAAGAAGAGGAAGTCAGAGAGACACGCTCTAGTTGGCCTAGAAAGCAAATATACATGTGTGAATTGCTCTGGGGACCACCCGGCAAGACACTATGGACAGCTTCTAGATTCTGAGAGCAGTCTACAGTTAGCAGGAGACGGAGCACCTCAGTCCTAAAATCACAAGGCAATTAATTCTAACAACCAGTGAGCTTGAAAGAGGACCCCCAGCTCCAGACGAGAACTAGACGACACCTTAATGTCAGCCTGGTGAGTCTGAGTAAAGAATCCATCCATGCCACACCCAGAGTTCCCCTTACAAAACTGAGGTAATAAATTGGTGTTGTTTTAAGCCACTAAGTTTGAGGAAATGTGCTATGCAGCAGCAGAAAACTAATATAATGCATGTATCGTAAATGCACAAGTCAACAAATTTTCACTAAGTATAATCAGTATCCTGAACAAGAAATAGCACATCGTCCCAGAAGTTGCTCTCATGCTCTCTTCCAGCCACTGCACCACCCACCACCCATCATTCTTCCATCTCTGCTCCCAAGAGAAACAAGTGCTCAGACCTCCAACAGCATAAGTTAGTTTAGTCTGCTTAAGTACTTAATATATATGGAATCATTCATTACATGCTCTTTTGGCTTTGGCTCTTTGGCTTTAAATGGACAATATCGTTGGTAAGGTTTTTCTAAATTGTTGCATAGAGTTGTAGATACTTCATTCTCATTGCTATATAATAGTCTATTGTGTGAAGAGAATACAATTTACTTATTCATTTAATTTGTTGGTCATATGGGTAGTTTCCAGTGCAGGGTCTATGTCAAAGAATAATGCATTCTAGCATATGTCTTTTGGTATGCATAATACTCAGTTTTAAACTAAGAGAAAAATTATCAGTCATTTCAGAAAACTGGATAAAGATAAAATACTGAGGAAAGAGTATGTATTTTTAGTCAGAAACCCCTGGATTTATGTTGTGAACAACTACATTCTTGATGTGATCTTGATCAACTTATTTAATCTCCTTTACTCAGTTTCTACATTTCTAAAATACTGAGTATTAAAAACATAACCTCTGACTTCCTTTGAGGATTAGAATCTGTACTGTCCAATACAGTAACCACTACCACATGTGGCCTCTTAAATTTAATGGAATTAATTTAATTTAAATTTAAAACCAAGTTCCTTGGTCACACTCGACATATTTCAATTGTTAAATAACCACATGTCATCGGACAGTGCTGTATGGATATGAAGTATTTAAGCCACACTGGCCCTCTTACATTGCTACTCGATAAATGATTGTGTATCATGTGTTTTCTCCACGCAATCCCATTACAATTTTGAGGCATTCATTCCCCCACCCAAATAATCTCCTAAATTACTCTGACATCCATGGAAGTTATATCTCAATGATGCTTCTGAAAGACCACAGTGGGCTAAGCCTGTCCCTTGGACTCCAAAAACAAGACATCTATGCTCATCACTAAGCACCCCTCTGTCACAATGTTTAGAGAAGTGTCCAGGTATCTTGCCAACATCCCACAGTCATATGGCCAGCACTCCTTCCATTTCCTGCTTAAAAACTCCATTTCTCCTTGGAATTCAGGCATGCGATCTTTGGGAATGGTTTAAGGATAAACTTAAGAATCACCACACTTGCTAAAAATACTCTTTCTCTTTGGAAAGGATATGTCTTTCCTTTAAATTATCTTTCTTCTTCTGTTTTTTTTTTTGTGTTTCATTTTGTGGTTTTCTCTTCAAAAGCTATGATAGTTATTATTATTATATTATTATTTTTTATTAGTAATGCTTACTATGTGACAAATGCCATGATAGGTGCTTTAGGAGTTGAAAATGTCATGACCTTTGTCATTCAGAACTTATAGGAAGGAAGAAAAGATCTAATCTCAAGTATTATAATCTGAGGTAGAAATTATGTTGCTGGCAGTAAACATGTTTATCTCCATCATTTTTATCATACTCATAAGTTTCAAACATAGAAATAACAGAAACCAGTAAACAGCACCATCTGGTTTTATTTTCCCTTTTTATTTCTTTTATTTTCTCTTCAGAACTATTCATCTGTATAGGCAAGGAAACAACTGTATATGTGATGTGACTTTAAGAAAAACTAAATATCTCATTTGCATTATTTTTTTTTTCTTTCTAAGCTACCCGAAAGTCTCAGTTCCATATTGAGGCCATTTATGTCCATCAGAGTCTTATTAAAACATAAAAATGTCATTTGGGAGTTGACAGGTGAAAGGTTGCTTGATGATCCATTGGTATTTCCTGAATTCCAATAAACAGGGGGGTTTCTCGGTAAGTGTAACAAAGAGAGTGAGGGACAGGGAAGGGAGGAGAAAGCTTGGGAGGTGAGTAGCACTGGATGCTTGTGCCTGGAAGCTGGGTTGGGGAACCTCCCAGGAGCCCAGAGTCAAAGACGAAATGAAGAGAGAGGATGAAGGAAGAGAAACATATCTGGACATGGTGATAGTCTAAGGCCACTGTTTGTGAGAATCCATTTCACTTTGTCTACATGCTTGTCATGATCTGTCTCCGCTATATTTCATATACTTGTGCTTAACCATCCCTCATTAAATGCCTCCAATTTGGAATCAAAGGATCACATAGGAAGGTTCTTTCAAAGAGCATGAAATATTTTGAACTCTCCAAAAGACTTCCAGAAATATTTTTGGTGCAAATGTGTCATTTTAAAGTTGGAAAGCAATATGGAACCACATGATGTATATGCATAGCAACCAGAATTCATATTCTTGCATAAAGATTATAAGACTGATCTAATATACAGATTGTGAGGAAATAAAAGACATATTAAGACAGGAGCAACTGCTCAATAAAGGCTTTACTGAGCTGTTCTTATTAAAATAAAATAAATGAGTTCTTGAGGTTAAAACAGACCTTAGAATAGTTTACAGTAGCTATGAAGCTAGAGCCCAGACAATCCTAAACTGTACCTCTTGAGACATCAAATACTGCAGCAACATCTCTGAAGTAATCAGTCACGTACAAAGTCAAGATGAAATATATATACAAACCTTATATCACACGATAAGCTCTTTGATTCTTTTCACTTATAACAGGAAGATACTTTTATGCTAAATGCAGTATGTGGAATTTTTAGCACGACGCAAGGCTTCATACATATTTGTTATATTGCTCTTTACTACTACTTCCATACATCAGTGATTCACAGTTTGAGCCACAGACTGACAGCACCAGCATCACCTGAGAACTTGTCAGAAATGTAGTCTCAGCACCACAACTCTCCCCCTCCAACCCCCATCAACTGCCCTGATGTCTGCTTATCACAGAGTCTGGAGGAGAGATCCAGGGATTTGTGTTTTAGCAAGCCCTTCAGGGAATTGTGATGCACAGTACTGACAAAGACAACAATACTATTCAGAGCGGGACTGCATCGTTGTGAAAGGGGAGTGTGACTAAAAAACAAACTGAGGGTTCTAGAGGGGAGGGGGGTGGGGGGATGGGTTAGCCTGGTGATGGGTATTGAGGAGGGCACGTTCTGCATGGAGCACTGGGTGTTATGAACAAACAATGAATCATGGAACACTGCACCAAAAACTAATGATGTAATATATGGTGATTAACATAACAATAAAAAATTAAAAAAAAAAAAGTTTTTTTCAGTAGTCCTTTTACCATGAAACAAAGGTGTGGATGGGAGGTTCTTCATCTCCCTCATGCCTCCTCTTGAGCATCTGCCACCACATTTTTGTGCAAAAGGCCATTTAAGACTCCATCACCATGATCGGTTTTCACAATTTAAAAGTCAGTTTATTCTGAAAAACTTAAAAATTATATTACCATATAATCTAGTAATTCCACTTCTGGATATATATCTAAAGGAATTCAAAACAGGGATTCAAAGAGATATTTGTATACCCATGTTCACAACACTATTATTCACAATAAAAAATAAAAATAAATTCAAAACAAACAGACACAATTGGTTTCTATTACCTGCCTTGGATCTGCACTCCATTTTTTGACATTAACCCCTGCTTACTCATCCAAATTCTCTTCCCTGTTGATGGAAGGGGGAGTGGGCTTGTGGATCTGAAGGCATTACATGTAGTCTTGACTCTGAAAATAGTCTGTAACTCTGGGCACATAATTGTGTGCATTTTGGCCTTGATTTTCTCATCTATAAAGAAAGGGAGTTGAATAAACTATCTCTAAGGTTCCTTCAAGCCCCAAACCTGTGACTTTATATGTCATACTGAGACCTAGACCTTCTGTTTTCTTAAAAAACTAATGAAATTATCTGTCTTAAAAGTCAGATACCTGAATATATTTTTTAGTAGTTCCCTTTTGGAGGTCAGAATAATCACTTTGTATGCTAAAGGCTCAATAATAGATAATAAATACACACTAATAAAGGATTCACACATGACAATCCAAGAAATGTCACTAGTGGTAAAAAATTCCAAGACAGATTCCAAGGAAAAACCATGCCAAGATGACCTTAGTAAAATGAGAATTTGGGCTTAGAAAGAAGGGACCAGGGGCGCCTGGGTAGCTCAGTTGGTTAAGCGTTTGCCTTCGGCTCAGGTCATGATCTCAGGGTCCTGGGATCAAGTCCCGCATCGGGCTCCTGGCTCAGCGGAAGCCTGCTTCTCCTTCTGCCTGCCACTCTCCCTGCTTCTGCTCTCTCTCTCTGACAAATGAATAAATAAAATCTTTAAAAAAAATAAAAAATAAATAAAAAAAAGAAAGAAGGGACTGACTACCAAGCTTTTGCATAAGGGTAACCACATGTTTTTCTCCCTAAATACTATGTAATTCATGCACCTTTGACAGGCTACACATCAAGTGCCAGTGGGGTCTCCACTCAGATTGTTCCATTTCATATGTCATGGTAGAATAGTGTATTTTTTAATTTATATTTTTAACTGCAGTTTTTATTTATTTATTTATTTGAGAGCGAGATTGTACGCTAGAGCAGGGGGAGGAACAGGGGGAAGGGACAAGCAGACTCCACACTGAACGCAGAGCCCAATGCGGGGCCCCATCCCATGACCTTGAGATCATGACCTGAGCAGAAATCAAGAGTCAGCTGCTCAAGCAACCAACCCGCCCAGGCACCCAGAGAAGTTTATTTTTAAACAGAAATAGTAAATTGTAGAGGTGCCTGGGTGGCTCAGTCGGTTGAGCATTTGCCTTTGGCTCAGGTCATGATCTCGGGGTCCTGGGATCAAGCCCTGCGTCAGGCTCCCTGCTCAGTGGGGCGCCTGCTTCTCCCTCTCCCTCTGTCTGCCGCTCCCCCTGCTTGTGCTCTTTCTCTCTGCCAAATAGATAAATAATAAATCTTCATATTAAAACAAAACAAATAGTAAAGTTTAGTAGCAGTTATCAAATGTTTACTGTGTGCCAGGCACTGTTTGAAATGCGTTAACTGTATTAACTCAATCCAATCTTCAAACAACCCTTTGAGACTTATAAAAATATCATCCCAATTGTCTAGGTAGGGGGGTGGGGGGATGGGTTAGCCTGGTGATGGGTATTAAAGAGGGCACGTTCTGCGTGGAGCACTGGGTGTTATATGCAAACAATGAATCATGGAACACTACATCAAAAACTAATGATGTAATATATGGTGATTAACATAACATAATAATAAAAAAAAGAAAAAAAGAACAAAAAAAAAAAAGAAAACCGAAGCACAGATGTAAAAAATCAAACCATGCTCCCAACAACAAGAAACAGAGCTAAGATTTGAACTCAAGGACTCTGCAGTTGGCTCTTGATTTCCAATTCTCAACCAGTATGCTATCCCATTTATTCAGGTAATGAAATCACTTCAGTAAGAGTAACTGACTGGATTTCATCATAAAGTAACTTTAGTTTTGTCTCTCACTGGCCCTCTTGTCTTTACTGAGTAGGGATAGTTTTTCACCAGGCTCAGTATGAAAATTCAAGGCAAGCTCCAAAGCTTCTCTAGTCACACTAAGGTAATAAATGTTCAACTGCTGCTTTCAGTTCCAAAACACAGTCTCGATTCAGTAACTGAGATATCCAGTCTCACAAAATAATTTGTAAAATGTCTCAGTTTGGGGCGCCTGGGTGGCTCAGTTGGTTAAGCGACTGCCTTCGGCTCAGGTCATGATCCTGGAGTCCCGGGATCGAGTCCCGCATTGGGCTCTCTGCTCAGCGGGGAGTCTACTTCTCCCTCTGACCCAACCCCCTATCATGCTCTCTCTCTCTCTCTCTCTCATTCTCTCTCTCAAATAAATAAATAAAATCTTTTAAAAAAAATGTCTCAGTTTGCTCTAAAATTTAGTCTTCTCACCTACCTGAGCATGGTTCCACTTCAGGTGGAAGTGAACTTTATTATCACCTAGGCTTTTTTAATACTCTCTGCTGATTTCACTGATTACAGTGTATGATTATAACATGGTTGAATACTAGGGAAAGAGAGGAGGTAGACTGAGCAGGAATGTGCTTGTTTTCCTGGTAACGGCATGGTGATTTAACTTCAGCACTCTTTGGATCTGGTAGATGATTGCATCTGACTTTGTTTTGTTCATGGGCACTGTGATGGACTAATTGAAAAAAATGTCCCCAAATCTTTACCCTTCCTTTTTCCATCACCTTCTCCCTGAAATTTGATAATGCTCCTTCACTTTGGCTCTAGGGATGGCCACATGACTTGTTTTGGCCAAAGGAATGGGAAAAATCATGTTTGGAAGTAGGGGCTTGAGAAATATGTGTGTGAATGCACTGGCCCTCACTTTTGGGCCTCTGCAACTGCCATGAGAATATCCTTACCCTAGCTTCCTGAAGGATGAGAGACACATGCCATCTCAGTTGTTCCAGCCAAAAGCATCTGAGATAAAACTGAGAGTCAACCAATCCCTAAAAGCATATATGAGTCAAGCCAGAATCAGTAGAGACATCTATGTGACAACACTAGATGCATGAATTATAAAGTTGTTATTGTATGTGGATGAGGTTTTGTTTGGTTGGTTGGTTGCTTGTTATGTAATATTACTGTGACAATAGATATCTGACACAGGTACTCCCATGAGTTCTTTTGGGGCTCCCCTAATTATGGGGAAATATCTCACATGCTTTTTCATTGATGAGGAAAATCACTGGCATTTCTATGCTCATGGTTGCCCTTTCATTCTCCAGCTTCTAGACACCCGGAAAAACTCCCAGATTATTGATTCCATGACCTAACATTTCCAGGGGCTTCATTGAACAAAATATAAGAAAACCATCTTCCTTCTTTCTCTTGGTCCGCATCTGGGACACAGGAAATAGCCATACAATTTTAACTCAAACAAACACTTGGAGTGCAATCTAATTGCTACACAAACAACTTTCTCTTGCTGCCGGTATGAGTTAAATGCCAGTTCCCAGTGTACGTGAAATTTATAGGGACACATATTAACCTCATTATGGCATCTCATTAAAGCACCTCTCTTTTTTATTTGATAAATTTGACATGTTACAATTTGTAGATTTAAAGTGTACAGTGTATTACTTTGATACATTTATATATTATGATTTCCACTGAAGCAATATTTATCACATTACATCATTATACAGAGTACTATTGACCATATTCATTATACTGTGCATTAGATCTGTATCACTTATTTACTACTCATTATACTCTCTACTGACTTGGGGCTTGGAAATAATACCACACCTTCTCCTCTGAGAGGGAAAAAATTCCAATCCCCATTCCCTTCAAATAAACTTACTAAAAATATTCTCAAATAAACTCTGTGAAGCTACTATGATTACATTTGAGGTTAGAAAGTATCAATCTATCCTTCCCACTTTGGGGGTAAGGAGGTTCCTAAGGCACAGTTGTCACCAAGTAAATTCTCTTTCCAATCTTTCTCTAATCAAACCCACCATTTAATATCCTTCTGGGGTTAAAAAGACTGAAATTCTTCTGAGTGCTTCCCTGTTATTTTTAACATTTTCACATCTTGGTCTAATACATTATTTTATAATGTGATTTAGTCAACACTTCCATTTTGAAATATTATTATACTATGTTTCTTGAACACATACAATATTCCAGACTCTGGAAGATAAGTGTAAATCCTGGTTTGTTTGTTTGTTAGTTTTTAAGCAAAAACTACTGGGTCAAAAAAAGTAATATTCACCCTGACCATTGTCACTCAAAACCTCCTCACTATCTGCTCCTCCTTATCACAGATCTCCTAATGACAAAAATTTGCTTACATTATATAAATTTCTTCCTTTTTACCACCCAATCCAAAACTAAATACATACACACACACACACACACACACACTCCTTATGCAACATGTATATACATACACACATATATTCATGTTCAAGGAAGATAAAGTAAAAAGGAATGCAAAAATGATAGAATTTTATATACATCATTTCTTCTGCATATATTGTCTGGTTTCATTCAAACCATACCGTTTGGTTGTTCACTTCTCAAAAGCTGTTCTTCGATGGTACACATACAGAATGAACCAATCTAACAAAAGATTGAAATTAAATCTGCAATTTAGACAAGGCTGCAGCTAGAGACATATCCTCAATTTCAGCCACAGAGAAAACATGCACTTATGGGAAAAGCACAATTTTCAAGAGGTGAGAAAAGCATGTGCAGTTGTCTTCAGGAGCCCAAGATAAAAAGAAAATAAATAAAAAATAGGGAAGTGCCAATAAATAAGCACAGCACAGTGGTGTATAATTAAAAGCCAAGTGATATTTGGGGACCATGAGCTGGCAGGTATTGAGCATTATGCAAGGCTAGCTGCCATGACAGAGTCTTCCTAATTAGGTTGGTTGTTGGAGTAGATAAAGAAATTGCCAGAATCAAATGCAGCCCCAATCTTGCAGGCACCAGAATATTTCATAGCTTATTAAAGAAGGTGGCAAAGAATTAATGAGCTACTACTTACAGGGTCCTTATTATATTTGAGGCCTAAAGTTAGCAGTTCAACTTCATTTAATACTTGTGAGATAAGGTTATTCAATCCATTATAGAAAGTAGGAAAACAAAGTTTATTTAAGTTAAAGTTACGGTCACATAGTACAGAGATACTCGATTCACACTTCTGTGTGATGAGGTGATTACTGGAAAATGACTGCATGAAAAGAAGCTGCATTTGCCGGCATCCTTTGTATGCAACTAAGGAGTGGTGTGTGAGTGGAAGGGATCTGTTTCTCTTCTAGGTCAAAGTGGTTAAGAAGGGACTGTGCCTTCTCTACCCTTTCTTTTTTTCATTTTCTGGCTGTGAGCAAATGTCTCCAAGGCCCTAGCCTATGGTGGAGTCACCAGATGGAAAAAATTGGGCCTTATTCAAGTTATAAGAAAGAAACATTTATTATTCATCTAGTTTGGGGGCTTATCAGTTATGGCGTCTATCTTAAGATACACTAAAAGAGGCTTCTTAATCACTGGGATAGACCACCTCAATACAAATATCTAAAACACACTGAGTGAGTGTTCCTGCTTTGAGGGGTTGTTGTGAGAATTTAATTAACACACTCATAGAAAACTCTTAACCCAGTGTATACACATAGGTAGCAGCATGTATGTTTGGAATTACTGAAATGATGATAATTTTGTAGCTTTGCTTTAAATGTATTTGCTCATTTTACACTGAAAGATGGAAGTTTTAATCAAATTCAATAAATATGGAAACTAAATATCAGAAGAATCAAATAACTTGTTTGTCACAGAGTGGGAACAAATTCAATTCCTTAGCTAAAAAAAAAAAATGGTGTTGCAACATTATGCTATTTCCCAGGTCAGAAAATAGAAAATCAAAACTTCCTGGGTTTGTTAAGCAGTATGGAGTTTAAAAGGTATGGCTGAAGCCTTGAGAAAAATTTAGAAGCTCATTTATTCTAGTTGGGGTACAAGATCAGGAATGTGTCAAAGAGGAAGATTGATGATAAATGACTTCAATTCCTCCAACATAAAGTTAGGATTGGAGTTGAATTGCCAGTAGAAAGTCAGACTATAGCTTTGTAAATGTTAAGACTCCTGAGGCTGAATATCCTCATTTCTTTTGGGCATATATTTACTTTATGTATGGGCACAGAAATAGCATGGGGATATGAAATCACTTTGTCAGGAATGCACTCAATTTAAAATCACCAATAAACATGTTCTTAACAGACTATATTTATTTCATTTAAATAAAAATTACCCAAGTGGGAATGGCATGATTCTAGACCACGATTATCCAATATAGCTTTCTTCAATGATGGAAACATATCTATACTATTAAATATGTCAGCCAGTGCCCACAGCCGGCTACAGAGCATTTAAAATGTAACTAGTGCACATAAGAAACTTAATTTTTAATTTTCTTTAACTTTACATTTAAATAACCACATGTACCTAGTGGCTACAAACAGGAACTGGATGGCAACATTAAAAAAATACAAGATTTGGAGAACTGAAGTTATGTGTATATAAGTGTAGACCAATTCCGTCTAAATAGTCAAATCCATGCCTTTGGAGTATCAGAAGCCCAGAATAAAGGCACTCTGAAAGGACATAACGCCTGGCTACATGAACAGACCTTATGTTTCAAATATCCTAAATCAAATATTTAGTTCATTTCTGAGGTTCCGAAGTCTCCATCTACCACTAGATCCCAGTAAATCAATGAATTTGCCTTCTACTTTAATAGGAAAATAGAGGTACTAAAATGTGGATTCCTTCCGTGTTCCTTCCCACTCTCTTAAAGTCATTCTTTATTTTAATATGCTACCCCCCATTTTTTTTTTCAGAGAGAAAGGAAAAGCTATTTGATGCCAATTAGATATCTCCTTCATTTACTCTTGGCTTCACTAACACGACCTTTCTCAGGGACCATCACATTAAGCTGGCTCTCTTTTAGAAGTTCAATTTTAAACTTTATTAATTTCCCTCTGGTTAAGTTTATAAGTATACTCAAAAGATTATAGTCATTAAGACCAACCAACCAACAATATCTTCTTTGAAATACTGCCAGTGGTTATATGTACACTGTGTTCATTTCCTTACCTCCCTCGTCCTTTAAGTCATGTCTTCCTGGTATGTTCTCCCAACATCTAACGAGTTGCCTCTTTCAAAGTTCAAACTGTCCTCCATGAACAGCTTGAATTGTAAAGTACAAAATTTTATTTAGTAACATCCATAATTGATATGTGTTGTTGATGTCAGGTTTTAGGAAGATATTATGGTGTGTAAATTTGCATGGCTCAGTTGACAGATGGATTAGAGATGTCGACTTTTATCAGAGGCATGTTATTTTTATTTTCTTCTGAATGCCTAAAGAATATGCTCACATATTGATTGGTAGTGACATACCTTTGCTATCAGTGTAGGTATTCCAAAGGACCGTATACGTTTTGCATGGCATTTAACTTTATTTAAAATGTTCTGAAATAAAATGAAATTACTATGTTACAAAGAAAATAGCATTGCCTGGCATATTAACAAAAAGGTACTAAACTTAGGTCATGGAAATAGCTTGAAATTTTAGTGACAGAATAAAACATCCTTACTGTGGCAGCATTAAAGGGCCTGCAAAAAGGAATTCAATCTTCTGTTTCAAGTTGTAGCTTTATCTGACAGCTTAAATGTCTTTATGTGACATGTGAAATTTTAATACATACAAAAATATAGTTACAGAGATGCTAAAACCACTCCTACTAAAATTTGGAGCATCAGAATATTCATGGGTATTCACTGGGTCATGTCCATAATGCAGAATAAAGGTCATTTCAACAATTTAAATACTATTTTTTTATGCCTTTGAGAACTCAAGTAATTGATTTCTATTCAAAAGTGTCATAGTACTTATTCATAAGCAAGAACATTTTTTTCAATCATATTTTAATATTTCATGTTCTTCTAAAAACACAAATTGCAAATTAATTGAAAAGCTATTGAGAAATTGGAAAGACAAGTTGAAATCATTTAAAAGTAAAAGCCTCCAACTTCAGCCCTATTAGAAAGAATATAAACAAAACCATAGTGAGTTTGAGCAATTAAGTAGTGGTTTTATTTTGTCTAATGTTATTTACCTCAAATAAGAAATGAATACGGACATTTTTGTACCAGAAGGTAAATACTTATGCATATGTGGGCATTTTGGTATTCTTCAAATTAATAGATTACTAATATATTATTAATTTTTCACTTACATTCTTATGTCAAAGCATCTTTATAATGTAATAGCTACTTGCTTATTTGTGCTAACCTTTTGGGCACACCTTTGGATCTATGCGCATAAGAACCTTCTATGTTTCTACTTCCATAGAAAAGTATTTCTTACTCTGTCTGGCACAATTATAACAATGTTCAGCATGACTGTCTATACATAAGGATGATAGAGACATAGAATTAATATGTAGTGTACATCCCTTCCTTCTCTCTAACTTTATTTTTAAAAAGTATGGAATAAAAACTAACATTTGATTCTGAAAAATAAAACCCTACTCTTGGATATGACCAGACTTAGACATTAAAAATTTGAGATATATTTAAGGTATATGTATGTATGTATGTGTGTGTGTGTATACACACACACACACACACATACATATATATAATTTATAATGTGAGCCATATTAAACAAGAAGCTTTTATATATATATATATATAATTTATAATGTGAGTCATATATTGAACAAGAAACTTTTTTTACAGAAGTTTGATTTACTAATTCCATAACATGAGCTGTGGTAGTTCAGTGGGGGAGGGTTCTAAAAGTCTCGATTTCTTGGTATGCTCATTTAAAATGGAGTCAGGGGGCCAATGGGGTGTCTCTCATGCCCCACCACTTGTCTGTCATCACTTGCAGACACGTAGAGATGTACCATGCATTCTCAGCAGGAAGAAGTCCATACCTCACCACCCCAGTAAAAGGAAGAAAGGTTTTCTTCTTGCCCAGCAACAGCCCAGCAAATGAGAGACTGTCACAACTCAGCCAATGAACAGCCACTACACTTGAACTCCCAGTTTATTCCAATGGACTTTTTGTTTATAAGAACCCCTCCCTACTGCCCCCTTTCCTCTATAAAAGAACATTCCTCTCCTTGTTCTTGTGACTTGCCTATGGTTTTGCCATAGCTTGCATGCCCCAAATTGCAACTCTCTGCTATTCTGAAATACACTCATTTTGTTGGTAAAATAACTGGCTGTTTTATTTTTAAGGTTAACCCAATCTATGAGCATTAACAGTAGTGAGCTGGATTTCAGGAAAATTCTCAACCATCTATTAGAATTTCTATGTGTTCACTTGAGTCCTGTTGACCATATGTATCTTCCTCTCATTGGTGGCAACTTTTCCTGAAGGGTGGGTTATCAGAGTCCACGGACTTTTTCCATTCACTAGGACTTCTCTGGGTGGACTGACTAGTTTAAATGGTACCATAAATGGGTTACATTCCATGTAGGGGTGGAGGCTAACTGACTTCCCTCTAGCGTGTCATTGTTTCTCTTCTTATTCATTTGACTAATGTTCTTTAGACTTTAATGGTCCAGAGTAGTAATTTTCACATACCAACTGGAAAGTAGTTCCTTTTTTTAGCCTTAATGCCTATCAAGTGAACTAAGGTTTGTCTTTTTTTTAGATTGTTTAGTGTTGTTTGCTGTGATTGCTCTGCTTTTCTAGTCCCAACTGTGATAGCTCATTAGCCCAGAAACCCAGGGTTGCAGACATCACTGGCATAGTCTGTGGTTTGCCACAGTCCCAAGCTTTCTGCCATGTCTCTGAAGTCACACAACCAGCACTTCGAAAATTTCAAGTATTTCACTCTTCTCTCTCTCAATGCATATATGTTGGTACCCCAGAGAGAAAGATTCAACAACCTTGTTGCTGAGCAGGTTTTATTGTTAATACTGAGATTAGAGTCAATAAAATCCATTTAGTCCAATACTTGTAGGCACAAAGACAAGTGTCATGTTATCAATGCATGCCTAAAAAAAGATTCACACACATATGTCTGGTCTTATCTGTCATGAGGCAGGAAATCTAATTGGAGAATAAAGTATGGAGTGTCCCTATCAGATAGCTATATTTTGACCTAAGTTATAATTTTTCTTTTCTTTGTCTCAATCTAGTATGGCCCCTAAGGCCCCCAAATCCCAAATTAACAATTAAAGAGAGATTTGGCAAGATAGGGATATGCTAAATCAAGAGTATAATCTGAATACTATTTCAGCAATCTATTTGACTGCTTATATCTCTCTTACCACAAATTTCTAAAGGGACTGAGGAATCAAAGAGGCCTGGCTCCCTCAGGATCTTATGCTTTTTATTTCTTCTTGGTATCACAGCCTTGACTTGATAATTCACTTAATAACTGAAAGCTTCTGCAGCTTTTTAACAAACTTAAGGTTATAGCCCCTTTACCCCTAGAATAATTTTAATTCTCTAAATAATTTTAAGCACTATCTGGTAGAAGTGAAAATATGGATGTTTGATATGCCCCTTATTATAACAGAATCTCACCTACATATTTGTCCATCAGAATTGGCTCTCGTCAAGAGACAACTTTGATTCAACTTTTCAGTCTCTTAAAGATTCTCAGCTAATCCCCCTACAAGGATCTTGCAAAATAGAATTACTTTACCTAAATAAATAAGGACAGATGATATTTGACCATTCCATCTTTATTACCCATAGGGATTTGCGAGTAGCTTTTCCAAAATTCAAACACTAAAGGGCATGGATCTTAATCCAAGAAGTCCAAATAAGAATTGTACACACTACCACAGTGGAACAAGCATAGCATATTCTCGAAAAGGCACCTCAGACTGCAATCATTCTAAAACTTCCTAAGAAACCTCAAAGATCTTAACACTCTGTAGCTCTACATGAGAACATCTCCCATGTCATTAAAAGATACCATCTTGAAATTTCAGATTCCTCCCCATGCTCTCCCATTTTTCAGATATTGAAGATATTCTAAAATAATTCCTCTCACAGTGTTCATGGAGAATTATATGATGGTGGCATTTGGTTCTTTTTTAAATTTTTTTTAAAAAGATCTATTTATTTTAGAGGGACAGAGAGCATGAGCAGGCAGAGGGAGAGAGAGGAGAGAAGCAGCTTCACTATGGAGCATGGAGCCCAATGCAGACCTCAATTCCATGGCCCATGAGATCATGACCTGATTCGAAATCAGGGTCAGTTGCCCAACTGACAGCCACCCATGTGCCCCATTTTTGGTTTTTCTCTGCCCCAATTTGTGATGGGCTACAAACATGAACTCTCAGTAATGGTGACAAAAAAAAAAAAAAAAAAACCATTCAGCTATTCTCTCTCTGCATAGGCAATGTTTGAAGGAGTCTGATCAAAACAACAATCTCCATTTAAACCTTCTGGATCCAGGATAAAACATTAGATACATTTCCCTCTTTTGACCAGATCCCTCCTTCAGTAAAGTTTAGATGGTTTAAAACTGGGTTATACCTGATATACTATAACATTAAAATTACAATCAGTTGTGTCTTATTACCTGGCATCACCAGCCCCGGATCTTTTTTACCTGTGTTTCCACCTCTAATTTTGGCATCACCTGGGCATTGACTCAAGTAAGGGTTACATTTTCTAATTTCCCTTGATGTCTTTATTCAAGGCTTATAATATGAACAACTTTGTTTTCTTCTGTTAAATTTTATTTTTCCTGCATTTTTTCCATTATAAAAGTAATATACTTTCAAATAGAAAAATGATGACATCAGTTCCTATATGCTGGACACTGGACTAAGTGAAAGAGAAAGATATATATACATACACAGACACATTCTTATTTATTCCTCACACTTCCATGGGGTAAATTAATATACCCATTACAAAGATAATTAAACTGAGGCAGAGGGATGACACAAACAATGCTTTTCACAGAGAAAGCAGTATATTTTTGGGCTAAGGGCATGCAATCTGGACTGAGATTCTATGTATGACAATATTAGCATAACAACTGATATTTTGGGCACTATAAGCAAGTCTACCTCCACTATCTCCCTCATAGTTGTCAAACACAGATATTATTTGAATAAAAGTTAATATTCCATATTATCAGACCCCCAGTATAGACACATAAACTTATACACACTTATCTGCATTGTTGTTTCACTTCATATATGCACCCGAAGCAACAATGATAATGACATAAAGGTAAAAATAAAATATCATTCAAATTGGTTTCTGCCAAATGGTTTCCTGAAAAATACTTGTTTTGGCTATAGTCATGTAAATATCTGTATTTCTCAGTACTGAGAACGCCATTACTCAGTACCTAATCCTGAATTTCTCAGTACTAGGACCCAGAAAGCAATGGCATTTTGTTATATGCCTAGTTAAACATTTTGAAAATAGCTCATATGCTCTATGAGCTTATGAACACAGACTCAGCATTATTATTATATATTTTTTCAATCAATCTAATTTGCCAATGTGACTTTCAAATTTTGGCATATTAGCTAAAGTTTCTTACTATTTTTTGGACAACAATTTGTGTGTGAACTTCACGCAAAGCATTTCTGGAAAATGCAAAGATAGATAAGGTATGGATCCTGCCCACTAGTATTTTATAATCTATTCATATAGATTTAAAGCAAAATGGAAGCAATGTTTTAATTCAAGTAGAGATTGATAACCAAATGGTAACTCTCATAAAAGTGGGTACAAATCAATTCTATAAATAAGAAGAGGAAAAAAAGGTGATTTCTAACTATGGTAGTCAGAAAAGAATTACAACGGGGCACCTGGGTGGCTCAGTCAGTTGAGGGTCTGACTCTTGGTTTCAGATCAGGTCATGATCTCAGGGTCTTGAGATAGAGCCCCTTGTGGGCTCCCTGCTCAGCAGGGAGTCTGCTTGAAGATTCTCTCCTTCTGCCCTTCCCTCAACTCGTGCACTCTCTCTCTCAAATAAATAAATCTTTTTTTTTTAAAAAGGAAAGGATTACAACATCTAAGAAACAATATGCACATATCCCTCTATTTACATTGAACATTTCTATATGAAATATTTTTGAAAAATCTTTCGCTGATACCAATGCAAGTAACTTAAATATATTATCAGATAATACAAAGTTATAATTCTCAGGTAATTCAAATAAAGATTTTCCTTTTGTAAAACCATTCAGATAGTCATTTATAACATTTTACATTGTCTAGTGATATGTCTATCTACAGAAACAAAGCAAGCTTTATATTACTCCACTTCTATTTTTCTTCAAGAATATAAGCATACTTGGATTCACACACCAGTCCTAGACATCTTCTTGGAAGCAAAACTAGGAACCATGAGTCCTTTATGTTTTTAATTCACAAACATTCAGTGAGTTCTTACTGTGTGTCAGGCACACTTCTAGATAATACAGATGGGACAGTGAACAAAAGAATAATGTTTCTGATCTTACAGAGCTTTTATTTTAATGAGGGAAGTCAACAATATATAAACAAACACCACACATACATAAATATTACGTATACTGTGCTGGGAGATGCTATGGGCCATGAAGGAAAATATGAAAGGTTTAGGGGATAAAGAGTATGACAAGGAGTGCTGTGCTTGCTCTCCAGTGGTCAGGGAAGTTGTCTATGAGGAGGTGATAGAACATTCCTGGCAGATAAAGCAGCATGTGCAGAAACCTTGAGGTAGGTATTAGACACTGAGAAACAGCAAGGAAGCCTATAAACCTGGACTGAACCATGCAGGTCAGAAAAGGTTAGATGATACCAAAAGGAAATTCAGGACACTGGAGGACTTTGAGTATCACTTGGAATGAAATGTGAAGCCATTAGAATGGAGTCAAAAGGTCTGATTTTGAAATTTTAAATGACTATTCTTCCTGGTGTCAATCGTAGAATGTAGATGAATAAAGATGAAGAAGAGAAACTCATATCATAAACAAAAATTAATTCAAATTGCATCATAAATTTAAATATAAGCTAAATAAATACAACCTTTAGAAGGAACAAAGAAGATATTTGAGACCTTGTACTAAGCCAAGATTCTTTTACGTGCATATATACAAATGATATACTTTTTTCATTATTTATTGGTATTATTTACAGAAATGCAGTATTACACATTTCTGCACCTAGATTTTTTTCACTCAATAATACTTCATAGAAAGCCTAACCAAATCAACTGGTTTTGCTATAATTCATTCTTTTTAATGGCTGCCTAATATTTTATGAAAAATTGTTTTAACTGAAGTATAGTTGACACCTAATGTTACATAAGTTTCAGGTGTACAACACAGTGATTTGACAAGTCTATACATTACACTGTGCTCTCCACAAATACAGCTACTATTTGTCACCATACAACACTATTATAATATCATCGACTATATTCCCTATGCTGCATCTTTTAACCCCATCACTTACTCATTCCATAACTGGAAGTCTGTATCTCCTACTCTCCTTCATCCATTTTGCCCATTGCCATCACCCCCCCTAAACAAAGATTTCTTAGATATAACACACTAAAGTATGGTCCAGAAAAAAACCTGATAAATTAGACCTTATCAAAATTCAAAACTTTTGCACTTCAAAAGACACCATTAAGTAATTAAAAGACAAATAACAAACTGAGAAAAAATATTTGTCAAGGCATATTCAGTATGAGATTTGGGTCCAGAATTTATTTTTTTAAATCCTTAACACCTCAATAATAAGACAAAAACTCAACCAGAAAATGGCCAAAAGATACGAACATTTGATCAAAGAAGACATAAGAAGAACTAATAAGCACATGAAAAGATGCTTAACATCATTAGTCATTAGGATGTGCAAATTAAAACCATAATAAGATACCTTTTCACATGCACTAGAATGGGTAGTATGAATAAGAAAGGATGTGGAAAAGCAGGAACCCTCATATATTGCTGGTGGGAATGTAATATGGTGCAACCACTTTAGAGAGCAGTTTGCAGCTCCTCAAGAAGTTAAACATGCAGGGGCACCTGGGTGGCTCAGACGGTTAAGTGTGGTCATGATGCCAGGGTCCTGGGATCGAGCCCCACATTGGGCTCCTGGTTCAGCGGGGAGTCTGCTTCTCCCTCTCCCTCTGACTCTCTCCCTGCTCTTGCCCTCTCTCTCTGTGTCTCAAATGAATAAATAAAATCTTTAAGAAAAATGAAGTTAAACATGCAGCTACCATATAACCCAGCAATTCTACCCCTGGATATCTGTCCAAGAGGAATGAAAACACATATACACACAAAGACACGCATGTCAAAGTTCATGAGAGAATTATTCATAATAGCCTCAAGCTGGAAACAACCTAAGTGTTCATCAACTTATAAATGGATAGACAGAATGAGTATCCATACAATGAAATACTCTAAAGCAATAGAAAGGAATAAAATACAGACACATTCTATATCAGGGAAGATCTTCAAAAATATTATGCTATGTGAAAAAAAGCCAGACATGAGACTAGATATTGTATCATTCCATTTATGTGAAATGACCACAGACAGAAAGTAGACCAGTGGTTGCTAGAGTTAAGGGTGGGAATGGGGAATGGGCATGAGACTTTACTGAGAGGATGAAAATGTTTCCAAACTGATGTACTGTGATGGTTGTCCTACTCAGGAAAGTTACCAAACTCACTGAATTGGGGTTTCCTGGATGGCTCAGTTGGTTGAACGACCAATCTGTGATGTCGGCTCAGGTCATGATCTCATGAGTTGTGAGATCAAGCCCCATGTGGGGTTCAGCACTCAGAGGGGAGTCTGCTTGAGATTCTCTCCCTCTGCCCCTCCATCCACTCGCTCACTCTCTCTCTCTCTCAAATAAATAAATAAATCTTTAAAAAAATCATTCAATTATACACTTGAAATTTTGTGACTTTTATATGTAAAATATAATTCAAACTGTTTTAAAAAGATGGAAGCAGGTAGACTAACCAGGAGGCTCTAATTATAGTCAAAGGAAGAGATGATAGCGGCTTTGTTCAGTGAAGAGAATATCTGGTCAAAACATGGATGTATTTGAAAATTAGTGTCAACAGGATTTACTCCTGGATTTGATGTGAAATGTGAGGGATTGGGGAGTAAAAAAAAAAAAAAAATCATTTCAAGTTTCTTGCTCTAGAACAACTGGTAGAATGGAGATGTCATTTATTCGGATGGCAAATAATATGGATTAGGTTCGGTCAGTGATAAATCAAAAGATTTGTTTTAGACATGTTAAGATTGAAATCCTTAAAAAAAAAAAAAAAAAAAGGATTGAAATCCTATTATATAGCCAGGTCATGTCAGCTGCACAACTGGAGTTCAGGGAAGAACTCAGGGCTGTAGCAAAAAAATATGGAATCATTGTTACAGAGATTGGATTTAAAGCTAGACGAGTTCACTTACAGAGGGTAATTATACAGAGAAGAAAAGTGAGGGAACTGAGCCCCAGAACACTCCAAAGCTTAAAGACAGGGAAAACAAAGAAGAACTTTCAAAGAGATTGAGATGGAGCAGCCAATTAAATAGGAAAAGATCTAAGAATTTGGAATCCCTGAGGTAAAGTTGAGTGTTTCAAAAAAGTGGGAGTATCATATGTTATGATTTGTTTGAGGAAAATGAGAACTGAGAATTAATCACTGGGATGGTAACATGGAGGTCAGCAGCAACTTTCAAAAAGTGGTTTTAGTGGAGTGTTAGGGATGAAAGTGTGATGAGTAATGTGATGGTTAATTTTATGTGTCAACCTGACTAGGTCATGAGGTGCCTAGATTTTTGGTTAAACGTTACTCTAGGTGTGTTTGTGAGAATGTTTTTGAATGAGATGAACACTTGAATTGGTAGACTGAGTAAAGTAGATTGCTGTCCCCAGTATGGATGGGCCTCATCCAATTTTTTGGAGGCCTGAATAGAATGAAAGGAAGAGTAAAGGAGAATTCACTCTCTCTGCGTATTTCTGAGCTGAGACATCAGTCTTCTCCTGCACTCACACTGGAATTTAGACCAGTGGTTCTCCTGGGTCTCAGTCTCCAAAATTGCATAAGCCAAGTCCTTACAGTAAATTATATACATCTATTTGCTTTGTTTCTGTGGATAACTTAGACTAATACCAATGGGTTGATGGGTTGAAGCAAGAATAAGAGGGAAGAAAGTGAATTATAAAGCGAAGGCAATTCTTTCAAGGAATTTTACTGTAGAAGGGAAAAGAACAATGACAGCAGCTAGAAATAAACCTAAGATCCTGGTATCTTACACGTGTGTTTTGTTTTGTTTTGTTTTAAGAGAGAGAGTGAATGAGCAACGGGGGGAGGGGTAAAGGGAGAGGGAGAGAGAGTCCCAAGCAGACTGCATTCAGTGCAGAGCCAGACACAGGGCTTGATCTCATGATCCTGAGATCTCGACCCTGAGATCATGACCCTAGCTGAAACCAAGAGTCTGACACTTAACCGACTGTGCCACCCAGGTGCCCCTTCTGGTACCATACACTCTTAAACAAAGATTAGGATGATCAGGTTGAACTGGAGAACGTGGTTATTCAGGAGAAAGAAAGAAAATTGAAGTTGCAAAGTCCTTGAAAAGGCATGATGATATGAGACTGAGTTCGTACATTGAAAATTGGCTTTAGAAAGGATTTCAGACAGTTAGCAATTGAAATGGGTGGCTAGGAAGTTTATGTGGCTACACAAAGAGATTTGTTGTTAGATTTGGACAGAGGAGTATAAAAGAATTCTCTCTGGAATGCTTCTGTTTTCTCATGAAATAAGAGATGATCCACAGATAGATAGTGAAAGCAGTGTTTAGTGGGGGAAGAAGTGTTGGATTTTGAGAAAAGAGGAGAAAGTATGAATAATTACCAGAGATGGGGGGAGTCTTCTTAGAAAAAAAAAAACACAGCTGAACTGTATGGTAGTAATAAAGGCACATTTAAGATTTGTGGTATCATGAACATAAAACTATATGACATATTCAAGTGATCAACTATAAGAACTGGATAGTTAGAGAATTTGATTTAACTGGGTTTCAGATTTTTCAGATGACTATGGTAGCCAGGCAAGAACGGAAATGGGTGAAAAAGAGTGAAAACAGGACGGGTCAATAGATTATGAATGCTAATGGGAGCAAAAAGCTGTTGCAGTGAAGGTACTAGAAGAAATGAACTGGAAAGAAAGAAGGTGAGACGTAAGAGTACAGAATGTTTGAAAGTGAGATTATGGAGAAGACAAACACATTGGGAATGATAGGATTTGGCATGACCAGGATATTGGTGGCTTATGCACAGTGATTGCCAAGATAAATACAAGCAAGAACCAGCAAATGGGAAGTCCATATATTGGAAGGATTCTGTTTTTAAATTACCATGCATTTTATCAGGGATGGTATACAAGGGAGATAGAGTCCACCGGGTCCAAATATCTTCAAGAAACAAGGGGAAGGACACAGAGATCTGTAGAGGTTTGCCACAAGGAGTAAAGGAGAGTGGTGAAACCTAAGATCAAACGTTTCAGTGTGGATCTGTGTTTTTAGGGAGGAGAGAGATAACAATTTACAAACAATAAGGAGGAACAAAGAGAGAACTCTTTCAACTTAAAAAAAAAATGTATGAGAGATATAGGACAGAAAACCCTACCTTTCAAGAAGAAGCCATTACATAAGAAGTAGTGACTGAGGGAGACAGCCAGGTTTCACTAAGATAAAAAATGGTAAGAAAATATAAGGAGTGGTATTTCTCAAACTTGAATGTACATGCTAACCACAAAGAGATCTTGTTAAAGGGAGTTTCTGAGGTCTGGTTTAGGATTCTGCTTTACTAACAAGTTCCCACGTGATGTCAACACTGAGTAGCAAGGATATAGGCAATTCCAGAACAAATAATGAAATGGCTTGGTGAATCAAGGACTGGTGGAGGTCTGAGTCAGACTGAGGATGAGGATGAGAGTCTAGATGATGAGTGATGAGCTGTGGTCTCAGGCCTCTTTCTTGATGGGGACAAAAGGGACTTGTATATGATTTAACTTAAACTAATCATGTCTTCATAAGTTGTAGTCATGAGGCTATCCAAGTCGGGGAAGCATATGAAGAATTTCTTCCCAAGGAACCCAGAGCCTCTACAAGTTCCTGGTTCAGACTCCAATCGGCAGTGTCAGGGTCAGAGTGAATGATGGTACTGGAAGTATGTGGGACCCTGCATATGTCCTCTGGCTGCTTTTGATGGTATACAGAGTTATTCCTGTATCATCTTCCAGTATGGCTCTTACAAAAATAATTTTCAAATTAACATGACAAAAGAAATAGGAAGGTTTATTCTGCTCTAAGTCAGTTTCCTATTCCTCTATTTTTTTTTACACCTTCCATCCCCAAGACTTTGAGAATACTCCCCACATATTATTTCTATTCTTGTAAACTATCTTAAATTCTTAATGCATTAACATTTATCTCACCTTGAAATTACCCAGAATTGGGCATTATTAAAATGAGCCTGAAAATAAGGAATTTTGCTATTTTATCTATCCATAAAAAAGATAGGTCTTCATTTCCAGTCTACATATAGTTAGAATACATGAACTGATGATACAGTTGAATAAACTTTTGGAGACTAAAAAAATTCCATTTCAAAATATACTGCAAAGAGAAACTATTTAAAGTAATTGTGTAAATATATTTTAGAGATACATAAGAACAAATTTATGAAGCATCGGTGTCCCATTCTAGCTAGTCTCTGCCACTAGTATATTTAGTCAATCATTCTGAAATATCGAAATGATCTCAAATTGGTGCAATTCAAAAAGGTTTTCAAACACAAATGTGAATATGGTGTATATTCCCCATTCTTTAATATACAGGTTTTAACCATTAATATGTTTGAAATAATAACAAAACATACAGGTACTCATTCGCAGCGTATGCAAATTTACAAAATGTAAATTGGGGAGTTTTAGCTTTGTCCATAAGCACACTGCTAGCAACCTAAATTGAATCAAAAATTAAAAAGAGGCACTTTGGGGGGAGGAGCAAGATGGCAGAGGAGTAGGAGACCTAAATTTCGTCTGGTCCCAGGAATTCAGCTAGATAGGGATCAAACCATTTTGAACACCTACGACCTCAACAGGAGATCGAAGAAAGGAATAGCAACAACTCTCTGAACAGAAAAGTGTCCACATTCTGGAAGGTAGGACGTGCGGAGAAGTGAATTCGAGCCGATAGTCAGGAGGATAGATGGTGGGGGAGGGGGCCTCCATCAGCTGCTTCTGGCAAGTGATAGAGCAGCAGAGCACAAAATCGGAACTTTTAGAAGTCGGCTCCGCTGAGGGATGTTGCTCCAGTGGCTAAGCGGGGGATGGAACCCTCGCTGGGACAGTGTGGTCTCAGGACCCTCGGGGTCACAGAAAGACTGGCGGTGCCTGAGTGTGGCAGAGCTCCCAGGTATCGGAGCAGGGAAGCCGGCTGTAGAGACGGAGCCGAGGTGCGGGCTCTCAGCTCAGGGTTGCCATAGACCATGATCCGCGGCATAGTCGGGCCAATGCTCCTTCAGCAGGGACCCAAAAAGCGGCAGATCCGGGGAGACTCCCCTTCCTCCCACAGGAGGAGTGGTGCGGGAGAGCTCACCACAAGAATCTGCTGGGATTGGAGACTCCACATGGGGTCAGGTGCCAAAGATAGAAACGCTCGGTCACAGGCCCAGTGAGCACGGAGTGTGGCCGGAGACCGGGGAGACAGAAGTGACTGACTACTTTTCTCCGGGGGTGCACTGAGGAGTGGGGCCCCAAGGTCCCAGCTCCTCTGGGGCGGAGATTGGGAGGCCGCCATTTCACTCTCGTCCTCCAAAGCTGTACGGAAAGCTTGCAGGGAACAAAAGCTCCTCAGAGCAAACCCGAGCAGATTACTTAGCCCGGACCTGGCAAGGGCAGGGCAATTCCATCTCCAGCAAAGACATTTGGGAACCACGGCAACAGGCCCCTCCCTGAGGAGATCAGCAGGAACCGCCAGCCAAGACCAAGTTAACCGATCAATGAGAATGGGAGAACTCCAGAGCTAGGGGAATACAGCACATAGAATTCATGGCTTTTTTCCCATGATTCTTTAGTCTTTCAAAGTTAGGTGTTTTTTTTTTTTTTTGAATTTTTCTTTTTCCCTTTTTCAACCAACATCTTTTCAATCCCTTTTTTTAAAAAAAAATCTTTTTTATTTTTCATTTTTAGAGTCATATTCTATCCCTTCATAATAGTTAACCTTATTTATAGTGTGTGTGTGTATATATATATATATATATATGTATAATATATATATATATATATATATATATATATATATATATGTAGTTCTCTGTTTAAAATTTTGGGATACAGTTTCTCTAACAGACCAAAATATACCCTAAATCTCGTGTATGGCTTTGTTTTAGTCTCCTGCCTGATCACATTCTCTCCCCCCCTTTTTTTTCTTAAATCCCCTTCTTTCATTTTTCAACCTACTTCTTATCAATTCCTTTTATAAAATCTTTTAAAATTTTCATCTTTACAATCATTTTTCCATCCCTTCATCATATTTACCCTTATTTTTGTACATATATACTTTTCTTCTTTAAAATTTTGGGAGGCATTTTCTTTTAACAGACCAAAATATGCCCAAAATCTAGTGTGTGGCACTGATCTATGCACCAGCCTGATCATGTTTGATCATATTCTATTTTTTGTTTGTTTGTTTTTATCTTTTTTTTTTCTTTCTTTCAATTTCTTTTCCCCCAGTTTCAGGTCTCTTCTGATTTGTTTAGTGTATATTTTTCTGGGGTCATTGTTACCCTTTTAGCATTTTGTTCTCATTCATCAATTCTCCTCTGGACAAAATGACAAGATGGAAAAAAATCACCTCAAGGAAAAGAACAAGAGGCATTACCAACTGCCAGGGACCTAATCAATACGGACATTAGTAAGATGTCGGAACTAGAGTTTAGAATGACGATTTTAAAGATGCTAGCTGGGCTTGAAAAAAGCACGGAAGATATTAGAAAAACCCTTTCTGGAGAAATAAAAGAACCAAAATCTAACCAAGTCGAAATCAAAAAGGCTATTCATGAGGTGCAATTAAAAATGGAGGCTCTAACTGCTAGGATAAATGAGGCAGAAGAGAGAATTAGTGATATAGAAGACCAAATTATGGAAAATAAAGAAGCTGAGAAAAAGAAATAAACAACTACTGGATCACGAGGGCAGAATTCGAGAGAAAAGTGATACCATAAGACGAAACAATATTAGAATAATTGGTATCCCAGAAGAAGAAGAAAGAGATACGGGGGCAGAAGGCATATTGGAGCAAATTATAGCAGAGAACTTCCCTAATGTGGGGAAAGAAACAGGCATCAAAATCCAGGAAGCACAGAGACCCCCTCCTCAAAATCAATAAAAATACATCAACACCCTGCCATCTAGTAGTAAAACTTACAAGTCTCAGAGACAAAGAGAAAATCCTGAAAGCAGCTCGGGAGAAGAGATATGTAACCTACAATGGTAGAAACATTAGATTGGCAACAGACCTATCCACAGAGACCTGGCAGGCCAGAAAGGACTGGCATGATATCTTCAGAGCACTAAATGAGAAAAATATGCAGCCAAGAATACTATATCCAGCTAGGCTGTCATTGAAAATAGAAGGAGAGATAAAAAGCTTCAGGACAAACAAAAACTAAAGGTATTTGCAAACACAAAAACAGCCCTACAAGAAATATTGAAAGGGGTCCTCTAATCTAAGAGAGAGCCTAAAAGTAACACAGACCAGAAAGGAACAGAGACAATATACAGTAACAGTCACCTTACAGGTAATACAATGGCACTAAATTCATATCTTTCAATAGTTACCCTGAATGTAAATGGGTTAAATGACCCAATCAAAAGACACAGGGTATCAGATTGGATAAAAAAACAAGACCCAGGACACCTGGGTGGCTCAGTCGGTTAAGCAGCTGCCTTTGGCCTGGGTCATGATCCCAGGGTCCTGGGATCAAGTCCCACATCGGGCTCCTTCCTCAGCAGGGAGCCTGCTTCTCCCTCTCTCTCCCTCTGCTTGTGCTCTCTTTGTCAAATAAATAAAATCTTAAAAAAAAAAAAGACCAATCGATATGCTGTCTGCAAGAGACTCATTTTAGACCTAAAGACACCCCCACATTGAAAGTGAGGGGGTGGAAAACAATTTACCATGCTAATGGACACTAAAAGAAAGCTGGGGTGGCAATCCTTATATCAGACAAAGTAGATTTTAAACCAAAGACTATAATAAGAGATGAGGAAGGACACTATATCTTACTTAAAGGGTCTATCCAAAAAGAAGATCTAAAAATTGTAGATATCTATACCCCTAACATGGGAGCAGCCAATTATATAAGGCAATTAATAACAAAAGCAAAGAAACACATGAACAATACAAGAAAAGTGGGGAACTTTAACACCCTCCTCACTGAAATGGACAGATCATCTATGCAAAAGATCAACAAGGAAATAAGGACTTTAAATGACACCCTGGACCAAATGCACTTCACAGATATATTCAGAACATTCCATCCCAAAGCAACGGAAAACACATTCTTCTATAGTGCCCATGGAACATTCTGCAGAACAGATCACATCCTAGGCCACAAATCAGGTCTCAACTGGTACCAAAAACTGGGATCATTCCCTGCATATTTTCCAACCACAATGCTTTGAAACTAGAACTCAGTCACAAGAGGAAAGTCGGAAAGAACTCAAATACATGGAGGCTAAAGAGCATCCTACTAAAGAATGAATGGGTCAACCAGGAAATTAAGAAAGAATTAAAAAAATTCACAGAAACAAATGAAAATAAAAACACAACTGTTCAAAATCTTTGGGATGCAGCAAAGGCAGTCCTACGAGGAAAGTATGTAGCAATACAAGCCCTTCTCAAGAAACAAGAAAGGTCTCAAATACACAACCTAACCCTACACCTAAAGGAGCTGGAAAAAGAACAGCAAATAAAGCCCAAACCCAGCAGAAGAAGAGAAATAGTAAAGATCAGAGGAGAAATCAATGAAATAGAAACCAAGAGAACAGTAGAACAGATCAACGAAAGTAGAAGCTAGTGCTTTGAAAGAATTAATAAGATTGATAAACCCCTGGCCAGACTTATTAAAAAGAAAAGAGAAATGACCCAAATAAATAAAATCATGAATGAAAGAGGAGAGATCATAACCAACACCAAAGAAATACAAACAATTATAAGAACATACTATGAGCAACTATATGCCAGCAAATTAGATAATCTGGAAGAAATGGATGCATTCCTAGAGATGTATAAACTACCAAAACTGAAGCAGGAAGAAATAGAAAACCTGAACAGACCTATAACCACTAAGGAAATTGAGGCAGTAATCAAAAATCTCCCAAAAAACAAAAGCCCAGGGCCAGATGGCTTCCCAGGGGAATTTTAGCAAACATTTAAAGAATTAATACCTATTCTTCTGAAACTGTTCCAAAAAATAGAAATGGAAGGAAAACTTCCAAACTCGTTTTATGAGGCCACCATTACCTTGATCCCCAAACCAGACAGAGACTCCATCAAAAAGGAGGATTACAGCCCAATATCCTTGATGAACATGGATGCAAAAATTCTCACCAAAATACTAGCCAATAGGACCCAACAGTCCATTAAAAGGATTCTTCACCACGACCAAGGGGGATTTATTCCTGGGCTGCAAGGTTGGTTCAACATCCACAAATCAATCAATGTGATACAATACATTAACAGAAGAAAGAACAAAAACCATATGATCCTCTCAATAGATGCAGAAAAAAGCATTTGACAAAATACAGCATCCTTTCTTGATTAAAACTCTTCAGAGTATAGCCATAGAGGGTACATACCTCAATATCATAAAAGCCATCTATGAAAAACCTACAGCGAATATCATTCTCAATGGGGAAAAACTGAGAGCTTTGCCCCTAAGGTCAGGAACGTGGTAGGGGTGTCCACTATCACCACTGCTATTCAACATAGTACTAGAAGTCCTAGCCACAGCAATCAGACAACAAAAAGAAATAAAAGCATCCAAATCGGCAAAGAAGTCAAACTCTCACTCTTTGCAGATGATACGATACTTTATGTGGAAAACCCAAAAGACTCCACCTCAAAACTGCTAGAACTCATACAGGAATTCAGTAAAGTGGCAGGATATAAAATCAATGCAGAGAAATCAGTGGCATTCCTATACACCAACAAGAAGACAGAAGAAAGAGAAATTAAGGAGTTGATCCCATTTACAACTGCACCCAAAACCGTAAGATACCTAGGAACAAATCTAACCAAAGAGGCAAAGAATCTGTACTCAGAAAACGATAAAATACTCATGAAAGAAATTGAGGAAGACACAAAGAAATGGAAAAACGTTCCATGCTCATGGATTGGAAGAACAAACATTGTGAAGATGTCAATGCTACCTAGAGCAATCTACACATTGAATGCAATCCCCATCAAAATACCATCCACTTTTTTCAAAGAAATGGAACAAATAATCCTAAAATTTGTATGGAACCAGAAAAGACCCCGAATAGCCAGAGGGATATTGAAAAAGAAAAGCAAAGCTGGTGGCATCACAATTCCGGACTTCAAGCTCTATTACAAACCTGTAATCATCAAGACAGTATGGTACTAGGACAAAAACAGACACATAGTTCAACGGAACAGAATAGAGAGCCCAGAAATGGACCCTCAACTCTATGGTCAACTCGTCTTCGACAAAGCAGGAAAGAATGTCCAATGGAAAAAAGACAGTTTTTTCAACAAATGGTGTTGGGAAAATTGGACAGCCACATGCAGAAGAATGAAACTGGACGATTTCCTTACTCCACACACAAAGACAGACTCCAAATGGTTGAAAGACCTAGATGTGAGACAGGAGTCCATCAAAATGCTAAAGGAGAACACAGGCAGCAACCTCTTCGACCTCAGCCACAGTAACTTCTTCCTAGAAACATCACCAAAGGCAAGGGAAAGAAGGGCAAAAATGAACTATTGGGACTTCATCAAGATAAAAAGATTTTGCACAGCAAAAGAAAGTCAAGAAAACGAAAAGACAACTGACAGAATGGGAGAAAACATTTGCAAATGACATATCAGATAAAGGGCTAATATCCAAAATCTATAAAGAACTTATCAAACTCAACACCCAAAGAACAAATGATCTAATCAAAAAATGGGCAGAAGACACGAACAGACATTATTCCAAAGAAGACATCCAAATGGCCAACAGACACATGAAACAGTGCTCAACATCGCTCGGCATTAGGGAAATCTAAATCAAAACCTCAATGAGATACCACCTCACACCGGTCAGAATGGCTAAAATTAACAAGTCAGGAAATGACAGATGTTGATGGGGATGTGGAGAAAGGGGAACCCTCCTACACTGTTGGTGGGAATGCAAGCTGGTGCAGCCACTCTGGAAAACAGTATGGACATTCCTCAAAAAGTTGAAAATAGAGCTACCCTATGACCCAGCAATTGCACTACTGGGTATTCACCCCAAAGATACAAATGTAAGGATCCGAAGGGGAACGTGTACCCCAATGTTTATAGCAGCAATGTTCACAAAAGCCATACTATGGAAAGAGTCAAGATGTCCATCGACAGATGAATGGATAAAGAAGAAGTGGTGTATATACACAATGGAATATTATGCAGCCATAAAAAGGAATGAGATCTTGCCATTTGCAATGACGTGGATGGAACTGGAGGGTGTTATGCTGAGTGAAATAAGTCAATCAGAGAAAGACATGTATCATATGACCTCACCGATAGGAGGATTTCTTAATCTCAGGAAACAAACTGAGGGTTGCTGGAGCGGTGGGGGGTGGGAGGGATGGAGTGGCTGGGTGATAGACATTGAGGAGGGTATGTGCTATCTGAGTGCTGTGAATTGTGCAAGACTGTTGAATCACAGACCTGTACCTCTGAAACAAATAATACATTATATGTTAAAAAAAAGAAAAGAAGATAGTAGGAAGGGAAAAATGAAGGGGGTGGATTTGGAGGGGGAGACGAACCATGAGAGACTATGGACTCTGAGAAACAAACTGAGGGTTCTAGAGGGGAGGAGGGTGGAGGGATGGGTTAGCCTGGTGATGGGTATTAAAGAGGGCATGTTCTGCGTGGAGCACTGGGTGTTATACGCAAACAATGAATCATGAAACACTACATAAAAAACAAATGATGTAATGTATGGTGATTAACATAACATAATAAAAAAATTTTAAAGCAACTATGCTGTTAGGATTACTACATTTGGTTAGTTTACTTTTTTGCTACTAATCATCAGAGAATCAAGACTAAAAGGATGAAGATCTCTGAGTTCCAAAGCAAATTATGATTTGAATGATGGAAATACTTTTAGGAACAAATATTTGGAGAACCACCAAAATGAATGATGAGGACAATGACATTTTCAAATTAACACTAAAACAGAGTTCTTCCGAACCTGGGACTTCTTGCCCCCTCACAAAACAAACTGGGTGCGTTCTTCCTTCTCAAACACTTTACTCCAGGGTTGCTCTACCCTGAGTCTCCAGAAGTGTCTTCTGATGGCATGAAAAACTCAGGCAGGCTAACATGGATCATAGATGGGTTTGTGAATAACTCTAAGTGGGATCAGAGACTCATATTTATCTTTGAATGTTGTGATGGCCTAAGCATTGGTAAGGGAGGAGCCCGCCCTTCCTAAATCCATATTTGCTACAGAGCAACTCTGTTGAGAGTGCTCTGTGTAGAGAACTGATGATAGCTGGCTTCCTGAGCAGCTGCCGTGTAGTTAGGGAACATAAGCTGAGTGGGAAGAAGAACCCTCTTAAGGAGTTACTGAAGCACAACATTCAGATTAGGTGGCATAGCTGTGGACTCCTGGGAGCAAGAGTGGCAGAGCTGCTAGCTCTTTTCTATCCTAGCTGTCAGGCACACAGTGAGCAGAAGCAGCAGGGTGACAGACCGCCACTTCAGTTACTAGCAGAAGGCTACATATCATTAGGAACGTGGAAATATAAAAATTACTGTACTGAAACAGGCAGCTCTACACTCAGGAGCGTCCCTTCCAGGAGACCCAGATGAAGGCATCTGGTAATCTTTTTACTCAAATGATAGATACTTTCTATTAGAAAATGTGATTCAAGGATTTAACCGGGAAAAACAATTGGTCACACAATCACTAACTAATATGTTTCACAAGCTCTGGATATTTGAAAAAATGCTGTAAATGAGTCATTCTCCACCCACCCCCCACAAAATATTCCATATGCTACAAATGATGTTTTTACCCAAAGGAAAAGTATAATTTATAGTTAGAAAAAAAGGTCTTGCTTTTTTTTTGCCCGTGCAATTTACCACCCCACGAACTTGGATGAGTTTCTCTCCAAGCCTCAGTTTCATCCTCTTTAAAATGGGGATAATAGCTAATTTTCATTTTTATTATTTTGAATATTGACAATATTTTAAATATGCCTGGCATATTGTAGTCACTAAATACATGGAAGTTGTAATAATTAGTACTCACTAAATATATATATATATATATACATACACACACATACACACACACACACCCTTTATATCTGGGAAGCATTTTCTGTTATAAAGTGCTTTTATATATACTCTCATGAACTAAACAGAACAAACATTTTAACATTTTACAGATGAAGAATCCAGGGTTCAGAAATAGTGACTTGCACAAGCTTTTAAGTGGTGGAGACCTCAGTGAAAATCAAGTCTCTTGACTTCAATTCCACTTTTCTTTGACTTGTAACAAACATTCTACAACTTGCTATTATCAGATTCTCAACACTGGATTTTTGAGATTTTTTGTGACAGTGTAGACTAATTGAGTCCAATAATTCTAAAGGGTGAGTAGCATTCTGCACCACTAATAGAATTTACACATTCACATTTTATCTACTCCTTAACTTTCTTTTCAACCAATAAAATGCCCCATCAATTATTTGGAATTTTTTAAAGGCTTCCTTTTCTGAATTCATGTGTTTTTTTAAAGGTTTTATTTATTTATTTGAGAGAGAGAATGAGAGAGAGAGAGAGAACATGAGAGAGGGGGAGGCTCAGAGGGAGAAGCAGACTCCTTGCCGAGCAGGGAGCCTGATGCGGGACTTGATCCCGGGACTCCAGGATCATGACCTGAGCTGAAGGCAGTCGCTTAACCAACTGAGCCACTCAGGCACCCTGAATTCATGTGTCTTTAATTGTGTCCCATGAAACTAGAACTTTTATCCTCTTTTTATTAACCGTAGAGTTCTCTTCCAATGGCTACAGAGAGAGGGAAGTTAATAGTATTGTGCAAATGATCTACTCATACTTATTGATGCCTAATGCATTCAAAGACAATTTTCTTAAAACCCTCAAATAGGCTGACACATATAAGATTTTATTTGTATGCTATTTTATGGTGTATATTTCAAAGATAAGCTCTTAGGTTTGTACAAGTTTATGATTGCCATGTATTTTTCATAAATTTTTACTTTTATTATTAGCTCCTATGGGTTCTTGGCATGTGAAATTCTATTTTATCTAATATTATATTACATATTGCTTCATCTTCTATTTCGTTTGTCAGGTATATATTGCCTTTCATCTCTGAATATTCAAATTTTATTTATCATTTTGCTTTATGTGTTTCTCTTATAAGTCATGTATACTTAATTTTTAAGAATCTAGCCTCTTACTATCTTCTAATGAACAAGTTTAATCCATTTACCTTTATTGTTTCTATTAATATACACAATTATTTCTAGAATAATTTATTTATTTATTCTTAAGATTGTACTTATTCATTTGACAGAGAGAGACACAGCGAGAGAGGGAACACAAGCAGGGGGAGTGGGAAATGGAGAAGCAGGCTTCCCGTGGAGCAGGGAGCCCAATGCAGGGCTCAATCCCAGGACCCTGGGATCATGACCTGAGCCAAAAGCAGACGCTTAACGACTGAGCCACCCAGGCACCCCAAGAATATTTTAAATTATGTTTTGTTTGGATATTAATGTTCTTGTGTTATTGTTTTAATAGATTAATATTCATAGTTTTATATTTAACTCATAAATTTAGCATTGGCCATATTTTATTTCTCATCCTCTACAAAACAAAGACCTTATTTGAAGGTCTACTTATCATCCATCTATTGTTTCCTAGTCTTTTCATTAAGCTTTACTTTTAAGCCACCCCAAACTTTTATTATAATCTTTGTAAAGCTCAGACATGTTTAGGATTTTCCATGTTCCCTTTCATCATTGCTCCTTTTATCCAATTCTTTTCTTCTACGTTCATTTTTCTTCTCATTGAACTTGTCCATTAGTGGTTACTTTGAGGAGAATCTGTGAAATATTAACTCTCTATCTTTAATTGATTGTAAATATCTCCATTTGTCTTCACTCTGTTTTTAGTCAAATTTCCTAAGATTTCAAAAAAATAGTGGTTTTGGAAATAGCTCTTACTTGTTTATGAAACAAATGAATACATTATGGAATTATTTGGAACACAAAACACAAAGGTTTTTTTTTGGTAAAAAGCTTTCTATAACAGCCAATAAGTCATAAGTACTCCCCAGACACTTATAATTTCAGTGATATAACAGTCTCAAATGTTATTTATTTCTGTTTTTAAATATTTGCTGAAACCATTTAAAAGCTTTTAACAGAAGCTAATAAAATTCCTTTTTACTTTATTCCATGGAGCCAATTTTCAAAATTTATCATAAAATATAACAATGAATCTACACAAGCAAATAATTTACAAAGTTCTGGCAAATTTGAAGGCTTCATCCAATGTGCATCACAAAACTTACTCATTGCAGTTAAATTAATATTCCAGATTATTGATCTATATTTTCATTAATGGTTAGTGTTTTCTTTTCATATGAAAACTATTAAATAACAGATATATTACTATTTGCATTTATAGTCATAGAAATGTGTTAAAATCTGTACATGTAGCTGCTGTATAAGATATGTCCCAACATTCTTGGAACATCAAGAATAATAAATTTACAAATACAGAGAACAAGCCGGTGGTTGCCCAAGGGGAGAGGGGCGGGGGGAATGGGTGAAATGTCTAAAAAGGAAAAAGAGGTACAAATTTTCAATTATAAAATTCAAAGAGAGGAAAAGTACAGCATAGGGAATATAGTCAATAGTATTCGAACAACTTTGTATCGTGACAGATGGTAAATACACTTACCATGGTGAGCATTTTGTAATGTATACAATTGTTGAAATACTATTTTGTATATCTGAAACAAATATTGCATGTCAATTATGCTTCAATAAAATATAAAAGAAGAAGAATATGTTTACTTCTGTATTTTTTAAGTTTTTAATTCCAGTTAACATATAGTATATTAGTTTCAAGTGTACAATACAGTAATTCAACACTTCCATACATCACCCTGTGCTCATCACAACAAATGTACTCCTTAATCCCCATCACCTGTTTAACCCATCCCCCCCATCCACCTTCCCTCTGGTAACTATCAGTTTGTTCTCTATAATTAAGAGTCTGTTTCTTGATTTGTCTCACTCTGTAATTTTTTCCCTTTGGCTGTTTGTTTTGTTTCTGCAATTCCACATATGAGTAAAATCATAGGGTACGTGTCTTTCTCTGACTTAGCATTATACTCTCTAGCTCCATCCATGTCATTGCAAATGGCAAGATTACATTCTTTTTTATGGCTGAATAATATACCACTTCTTCTTTATCCATTCATCAATCAATGAACACTTGGGCTACTTCCTTATCTTGGCTACAATAAATACTGCTGATATAAGTATAAGAGTGCATGTATCCTTTGAATTAGTGTTCTTGCATTCTTTGGGTAAATACCTAGGACTGTGATTCCAGGATCATAAGGTAGTTCTATTTTTAACTTTTTGAGGAACCTCCATACTGTTTTCCACAGTGGCTGCACCAGTTGGCATTCCCACCAACAGCGCCAGAGAGTTCCTTTTTTTCTCCACATCCTCACCAACATCTGTTGTTTCTTGTGTTGTTGATTTTAGCCATTCTGACAGGGGTGAGGTGATAGCTCATTGTGGTTCTGACTGGCATTTCCCTGATGACAAGTGATGTTGAACATCTTTTCATGTGTCTGTTGGTCATCTGTATGTTTTCTTCATGTCTTCTGCCCATTTTTAATTGGATTGCTTTTTGGTGTTGAGTTGTATGTGTTCTTTATGTATTTTGGACACTAACCCTTTATCAGATATGTCATTTGCAAATATTTTCTCCCATTCCATAGGTTGCCTTTTAGTTTTGTTGATTGTTTCCTTCACTATGCAGAAACTTTTTATTTTAATATGTTTACTTTTAAATATATACATGATTCAGTTACTTTAAAATATATAGGCACGTCTCAAAAGTTGATACTAGACTCATGTGGACTATATGGTCAAATATACACAAAAAGTGTAAGCCTAGGTACTTTATACCATAGACATATGCATTGCAGCACACATTCTACAATACTTCAGTAATGAATGAGAAGTTGCTCTGTTTCTGTGAACCAGAAACCAGTGAAAGTTTCACTGGCTAGCTGTGTTTGTCTTTTGTAATAATAGATTTGAGTGTTATATGGAATGTTTCTGTCTCAGTCTTAGAGGTTATGTGAGTAACTGTCATTTTTGTATATGTACAAGTTTCAGAGTGCAAGAGAGAAAAAGTTAACAGAGGACTATAAAAGAGGTCACTACAGGTAGCTTAACTAGAAGGAGTTGGGGGTTACATCTGGGTAACACTGCCGTCTTGTGGTTTTGTTTTGTTTTGTTTTGTTTTCATGTGTGTATTCCTATTATCAGGTATCAGGGGATGTCATGAAGAAAAATCACCAGCAATATTTAGAAAGATGAGATTGACTTTACAGTCCATCTGTTTGGACCACTTTAGGAATACTTGTCCTCCTCCACTCACTATATATTTCTTACTTTGATACCAAATATTTAACCAATTGCCCTTCTTTCCAAATTAAGTGGACTTAGATTTGATGATAGAGTTCTGTCCTCTCCATAGAAAACAACTAGAATGACTCTTGAAATCTGACCTGTGCCCTCTCTGAAATAATGAACTCTGTGTCATGATAGCATAAAGTATTATAAAGGACATATTTTGCCCCACTAATCAAGGGGTGAGCAAACTATAACCCACCACCCCACCACCTGTTTCTGTAAACAAACTTTTATTGTAACAAAGCCACATCCATTTCTTTACATATTATTTATGGCTGCTTTTCCATTACAACAACAGGGTTAAATAGTTGTGGCAGACCATGTAACCAGTGAAACCTAAAATTGTAACTATCTGGCCCTTTAAAAGTTTGCTAACCTTTGCACTCATTGGTTCATTTTAAATAAGTGCAGGGAACATATTTACATAATCAATAAGCTGTCAAGTTCTTTGCTTCGTAACTAATGCCCATTTCTGAATATTTTTAGGGACTATAATACAATACACTGAAGTCAATTTTTTTTTTTCTGTAAGCATTCTTTGTGCAGTGATCACTTTATTTAGTTGATGAGAATCTGAGGGAGCTCACATCATTGCCAAGGGGGAAGTCTGACTTGACCTTTTCATTCAATAAAGATCAAGTTAGTATCTATACTGAGGAATAGATTTTGAATATGTAAAGGTACATATGAATACCTCATTTAGCCTAATGAAAGCTTAGTTATTAAGTAGGGTGCACCTGACATTCAAGAACCACTGATGAGCTCAGAAATGGGCAGTTCAGGGGCACCTGGGTGGCTCAGTTGGTTGAACATTAGGCTCTTGATTTGGGCTTGGGTCGTAATCTCAGGGTCTTCAGATTAAGCCCCACATCAGGCTCCTTCCTGAGTGGGGAGTTTGCTTATCTCCCTCTCCCTCTGCCCCTCCCCCTGCTTGCACACACAATCTTTCTCTCTCAAATAAATAAATAAATCTTTAAAAAAAAAAAACAAAAAAGAATAGAATTGGGTAGTTCAAAAGCCTAGATTAAATTAGGGGGAAAGAGTTCAGATGAGATGACACTGATGTTGTTGTGTTTGTTTTGAAGTAACTATTTGCATTATAATATATATATTTGTAGAGGCCAAATAAACACAGATATATAAATGATATAGCTACATAATGGTCTCTTGAAAACTTTTATAATCTATGATGTTCTTTCACTGTTTGGTGATAAACCAAATGCTTTTGTTTTCTATACATCTGGAAATCTTTTACTTAAATGAGACATCATTGCAATAAAAGACCACGAGGATTCCTAAAGAAAGAATCAAGCAAATGATCAAAAATTTAACACAACAAAGGGATATAAGAGGTATAATCAATTCTAATAATGTAATTGAGGTTGACAAAGTTAACATTGTTTCTGGTTTCTTGGTCACAAATTCATGCAACACAATGGTTCAGTTTATTCTAGTCAAGAGTCTTAATCCATGTACCTAAATGAAATGAAAAGGTATGATTACAATTAGCCAGAGACATTGATTTGTAACCAAGGGGAAGGACAAGATGAGTGTATTATATAAGAAGCAGCTATCAGATTGGAAAATATTTCAACATTCTATTTGACTGAGATCACTGAGTGATGGTAATTTCTTTGGTTCAGCTCAGTGATTTTCAACTCTGGTTGTACCTTAGAAGCATATGGATTTGTCTTAAGATAACACCAACTATTAAGGGTCCACTCCAGCCCAATTATATCAGAATCGCTAGTGGTGGAGCTTAAGAATTGCTAGTTCTTCCACGTTTCCCAGCTACTCCAATAAATATCCAGCATTTGGAAACCACAGAACAGAGTGAAAAGATGAGGCAGTTTTTCCTGTCAGATAAAGGAAAAATTCAGTGGAGATACAAGATTTTTTAGGACCTTTTGATGGTGAAACAAAGTGAGAATTCTTAGTTCCCAGTTGTTTGAACAAATTTATTTAAACTGAGCATTCTACCAATTTCTTCACATAGCCAGGGCATGATATACTTGTACTGGAGCTTCAAAAATATTAAAATCTGAGATTGTTAAGTGATTTTTGTTGGCAGATCATATTTTTGGATTCTTTCCTTTAGAGAGTGAATGTGCTGGTACATGGCAACCTCTATTCTGAAACCTTTGTTGAAAATAAACCTAAAGTCTCCTTTATTTTTACGATCAAATGAGGATAATTCTGGAACATGAAATTGGAAAATAAAGCTAGTAAAGTCTTCATGTTTAATAAGAATGGTGTAATTATTGATGTATGCTCTTTAAAGGTGGTCCATATAGGGGCGCCTGGGTGCCTCAGCTGGTTGAGCAGTAGACTCAGTTTTGGCTCCAGTCATGATCTCAGGGTCCTGGGATTGAGCCCCACATCTGGGCTCTGCCTTCAGTGGGGAGTTTGCTTGAGGATTCTCTCTGACCCTCCCCCCCCACCACTCACATGCTCTAAAATAAATAAACAAAACTTTAAAAAAATACGAAGTGGGGGTGGGAGGGACGGGATGGCTGGGTGATAGACACTGGGGAGGGTATGTGCTATGGGGAGTGCTGTGAATGGTATAAGACTGTTGAATCACAGCCCTGTACCTCTGAAACAAATAATACATTATATGTTAAAAAAAAAAAAAAGAAGAATATAGCAGGAAGGAAAAATGAAGCAGGAGAAATCGGAGGGGGAGACGAACCATGAGAGACTATGGACTCTGAGAAACAAACTGAGGGCTCTAGAGGGGAGCGGGTGGGGGGAGGGTTGGCCTGGTGATGGGTATTAAGGAGGGCATGTACTGAATGGAGCACCGGGTGTTATATGCAAACAATGAATCATGGAACACTACATCAAAAACTAATGATGTATGGTGATTAACATAACACAATAAAAATTTTAAAAAAATAAATAAAATTTAAAAATGGAAGTATATAAAAAGAAACATACTTGTGGGCAAGAAAGAGGAGAACGTTAGCTTATATTTGCAGCTGTGTTTTTCTCAATTTAAAGGCAGCTCCCAGGAGCACATTTTAAATGGAGAGAAAGCATAATTGACCCTAATAAAATAATGGAGTTTATGTAGTCTAAAAAACAAACAAACAAAATACGAAGTAAAGGAGGTCCACATAAAATATATTCTAACAGCTTACTTAAATTTTCATCGTGTATTTTTTTTTTTTAAGATTTTATTTATTTATTTGACAGAGAGAGACACAGCGAGAGAGGGAACACAAGCAGGGGGAGAGAAGAGGGAGAAGCAGACTCCCTGTCAAGCAGGGAGCCTGACTCGGGCTCAATCCCAGAACCCCAGGATCATGACCTGAGCCGAAGGCAGACGCTTAACCACTGAGCCACCCAGGTGCCTTTTCATGGTATATTCTTAACTAGCTTAATACAAAATTTCAAAAAATCTGTGTGATTATTTATTTAGTTATGGAAATTGAAAAATTTGGCTGATAGGAAATTGGGACTCTCCCAAAGTCTGGCTTAGTACCCATTTTATTCTTAGATCTTAGAATGAACTGAGTGAAATTTTGAAAACTTTATATATATGTTTCCAATTCTCATGTATCTTTAAATATGGACAATTCTAGATGGCAGTTAATTAGTATTCATGTATTCAAATTCCAAAAAAATAATTATTAACATGCTACAAAATAACTGTAATCCTAAGTAAATGTACCCCTAAAAAAAATTTCATAGTCATGAAAGGCAAAAATATCTGAGAAACAATTCCAGATTAAAGGATACTAAAATTATATAACAACTAAATGTGATACATGATTGTGGATTGGATCCTACATCAGAAAAAAATATATGCTAAAAGAATATTTTGGTACAATTGTGAAATTTGAATATGGACATCAGATTAGCTAATAATACCATTAAAATAATAAATTTCCTGTCTTTACTTCCTACACTGAGGCTATGTATGAGAATATTCTTAGAAAATAGAAACTGAGCATCTGGGTGGCTCAGTTGGTTAAGTGTCTGACTCTTGGTTTTGGCACAGGTCATGATCTCAGGGTCGTGAGATCAAGTCCCATGTTGGGCTCCCTGCTCAGCAGAGTCTGCTTGAGTTTCTCTCTCCTTCTTTCTCTGCCCCTCCCCCCTTCATGTGTGTCACATGCTCTCTCTCTCTCTCTCACTGAAATAAATCTTAAAAAAGAAAGAAAAAAGAAAATACATGTAGACATCAGACAGACAGATACAAACATTTAGAAAAAGTTATAAAACTAATGTGGAAAAATGTTAACGATTGATGAGTCTGGTTGAAGGGTATATGGGCATTCTTTGTTCTTTCCTTGTAACTTTTCTATAATTCTGCAATTGTCTTAAAGTGAAAGTATGAAAAATGGTTATTAAACAGTGTGTGACAGACACTGTTCTAGATTAACAAAAAAAATAACATAACTAGAATCATGGTGCTTACATTCTAATGGACCAGAAGAGACAAAAACAGGAAACTAACAAATAAACTAGGTAATTTTGAACAGTTATACTGTGTAAGAAATATAATGGGGTAGTACAATAATGTGGTAGAAAGAGTTGGGATGGAGGGTGTTATTTATATATGTTGATACCATAAGGCTCCCCAGAGGAGGTGATATTTAATTAACTGAACTAATCATTAAAATATCTTAGAAAATGGCTTCTAGACAGATGTCCTTGAGACTGGACAGTGCTTTATGAGATTGAGATAAAAAGGAAAGCCAGTGTAAACGGAGCTTAGTGAACTTCCAGGGAGTTCATAAAAAACTGAGGTTAAAGTTCAGATCACTCTGCTTACTTCAACTATTTCTGGGTATGCAATTCTACTCTAAGAATGGCAAGCTGAGATAATTCTGGATACAAAGGCCACACATAAAAGTCCTGCCAAGAAGGACAATTCTTAAGTGAACGTACCAGCCAGAGCTAGAATGGACAATATTGCTAAGGTTAATATGAGCATTTGTTAAACTTGAGGGTAAATGTGGCTTGGCCTCCCTCTTCTGGAGAACAGACTACAAACTGAATTGTTTCCTTTGAGTTAGAACTTCCTATTCCCCATATAAATTAAGTAAAATAATATGTTGGGCTTGAATTTTAAAAGCCCTAATTAAGTTTTGGAATGCATTTCCTTATAACATATAATTTTGCCCAGAGATTCTTTATGGACAAAAAAAAAAAAAAAAAAAGACAACGGGTAGGTTTCTTTAAGTTGTTTTTTTTTTCCTTTTTCTTTGATTCCTTCTCCACCCTATCTACCTAGAGAAGAGCAACTGTAAAACAGATAAAGTGAGATAGAGGTGTTAGATATAACTTTTCTTCCTCTGGCTCTTGGATTAAAGGATAAATTATATTAGAACCACTTATCATTCCTGAGTGGTTGATGACTGGAAAAGACAGAGTATCCTCAAAAATCACGCTATGGATCTGATTTTTAAATCTGCTCCATTTCAAAGTAGCTGTATCAATGTTATTGCCCCTTCACTGAGTTTGATCTGATGTGTGAAGTGATAATCATTGGTCATAGCGACAGGGAAATAGACCAGGGGGGTTTCTTGCCCTACTCAGCCTATGGTGGAACTTCCCCACCACCTTCTTTAAGACTTTTATTATGAAATATATTCTTTTTCAATTTGGCATTTGTTACTACAGATACTGGCTGCCCTTTGCACCAACCCTCGAATTATTACTAACACCCTTCTATGTCTTTACTTTAAGCAATTCACTGCTACAAAGGTGAACTTTATAAATAAACCACATATAAAATGTCTTGACAATCATAAATATATTCCTAATTATTTCACAAGCACAACAAATCACACTTACACATGCAGGAAGCGGGGAGATGATTAGCAGTATCTCTAGAGAAAAACCTACAGAAGAGAGGACAAAAAAAGCAAAGCTAGGCCAAGGCCAGAGAAGGTGGGTGCAGTGGGATATGACCATAGGACTCCGGAAATGTTGATGAAAACCATAGTTTTAGCTTAGGAAAAAAAAGACTTAATGAGAGTTGGTCCTTCACTCCCTCTCTGTCCTCATCCCCTATTCTGTCTGCTTCGTTCACTGCAATTTACCTGGTCACTTGCTGCCTCTGGGATATGTCAAAGACTTCATCTTAATAGGGCTTTTCATATGCTCTCCTGGGAACTCTTCCCCTCCAGAAGGTCACAGGGCTATATCCCTCAATTCATTCTAGCCTCAATTTGACTCCCCTAAGTAGGCTTTCCAGAGCATCTAATCAAAATTAGTAATGTTGTCCTCTACAATCTTACACTGCTATGTTAACATTCAGACTACTCACTACCACCTGGAATTTTATTCGTCTATTAATTTTTTTGTATCCAGATCTATTGTCCGTCTCCTACCTTAGACTGTGAATTCTGAAAGGCAACAAGTCTGTTGGTTTCATTCACCACTGTATTCGTCATTTAAAGAACAATGGTGCGTAAAAGGTGCTCAATTCATTTATGTAGAATGAAGAATGATTTCTCATGTCATCAATAATAAAAGGAAATGATAAATTATTTAATAAAAGTAAAAAAAAGGCTTGTCCATGGCTTCAGCCAAATTAGATCTCAAGGAAATTGATATGGCAAGGGGGTTCCAAGAAAGATGAAGTGGAAGTAGAATGGACCCAACAGAAAAAAACAAAACAAAACAAAATACCTGCTTCTCTTAGAAATCAGGGCTCAGTAAAATCTTCCAGGCCTGAGTTAGAAAACGAATGTTTTTGCATGTAATCTTAGCAATGGTCAATTCCTTTTCACTGTAATACACATTCATGGTGAACTGTGAGTGAGTTCTGTTCTAGATGGCAATGAGTAGCACTGTAAACATGATACAGTGACAACACAAACAATAAAAACAAGAGAAATTAAGAATTTGTTCTTGACTCATCCTTGAAGGAGTGCTCTCCTGCCTTTTTAGCTCAGATTATTAAGGTGAAAAGTTAAGCAGGGCAAAACTAATTAAAAAAAATGATAATGACAAAATGAGCCTCCTATTGGGGAATGTACCCTAGGTGGGATGGCTTATTTTATCCTTTAATCTTTACCACCTGTAAGTTAAAGAAGTTCCCACTTCATATACAAGGCTGGGGATTAGTTCAGAAATGTTGGCTCTCCCAAACTAATTGTTTTACTATGTTACTGCTGTATTTTGTTGCTATTTGTCTTCTGTGTATTTAATTATTGTCTACCATTATATTGCATAACTCCTGAGAGTGTGGGACACAGCTTACTCATCTTCGCATCCTTCACAGCAATAGCTATTGACCTACCATTACAATGTTCAAAACTTTTCCTTTTCCTTTGTTTTATTTAAAAGATTTTATTTATTTATTTAGAGAGAGAGAGCACATGAGCAGGGGGAGGGGCAAAGGGAGAAGGAGAGAGAATCTCAAGCAAACTCTGCACTGAGTGTGGAGACCAATTCTGAGCTCAATCTCACAACATTGAGATCATGACCTGAGCTGAAATCAAGAATCAGATGCCCAACTGACTAAGCCACCCAGGTGCCCCTCCTTTTATATAGTTCTTGAATTTTAGTTAAATTTTTTTCAAATTAGCTACAGCCCCAATTCTTTTCAAACATCATCAACTTGTCCATAGTTCAACAAGATAAAATGACTAACATAACATAATAAAATTAAATTAAAAAAATAAAATGTATATAAAATATAACTCATTCCCTGTGGTCACGTAGGGGAAATCTATGGCTGGTCATAGAAAGCCTTCAAGATGGGGCTGAGCTTTTGGTAGCAGCATAAACTGTTTGAGTGATCAAGGCAAGAGTTCTATCTTCAGGCATAATTTTTCTGTTGGAAACATGACAATTCTTGCTCCAATCTGTGAAATCTCAACCTCAATGCCTAATTCTTCATGATTCTTCATAATCCTTCTCTCTTACTGAGAATTCAGATGCAAATTCTGGGTGATTTTAACCTTGCTTCTTCTTCACAAATACAGCTTTGTCAGAAAATATGACATTCTAATGGAGACTGCTGATCCCTTTTTTCTTAACTGACACTGGCATTCTTGACCCAGGTTCCTTTCCAATAATTATTTGCCCAGTTATGAGGTCTCAAGAGTTTTCCCTTCACCCAGTTAATATAATATTAAAGGTAACTGAATGCTCAAGCATCCCACAACCTCTGAAAATGCTGAAGTACTCTCTTATTTAGAAAACCAAATTTAAATGCATTCAATTTTATCATCATAATTACCCTCTTATAAGTAACAATAGGCCTGCATTGGAAGCAAGTCTTTATTTCATAAGTTTTTCTTCGTCTGGGGCTGCTCACCATTCTTATGTACTTATGATGAAATGACTTGGTTTTCTTAGTCTAAATACTTCTGACCTACTTTTTACTTTACCATCCAATTCTAATAGAACACTTCAGTGCACCTATTGTCCTTTAAAGGATTTCTGTACTCTTTGTTCTTTGACTTCAGTTGGCATTCTAAAACCTGAAAGTCACTGGCACTTTCAAACAGAAGGAAAGAAGTAATTAGGATAAGATTTTGTAGTAATTATTTTGATAATATTTGTATTGTATGCATATTAGGTATAAGGAAATGTGCTGAGTCCTAATTGCTGTTATAGAGAAATTACTAAGGCTATAAAGAAGCTAACACAACAGTGTTTTGGGGTAATAAACCATATTTTAACTACACAGAATAAGAACTTTTCCTTGTTTATTTCCATTTGTTTTCTGTGTATAGAATCATGTATTCACATCTTGAGCAGCTAACAACCTAATTTCCAACATAACTCATTACTTCCCTTTTTGATGCATATATAATACTTTGTTTTCTTATTTGAATTCAGATTTTCAAAATTGGAAACAAATTACATAGTTTTACTTGAAGGAAATATTCCATTTCCCTCCAACAGCAGTCCCTTACCTACATTGGCCACCCATTGAACCACAAACAGGAGTTCTGTTTGTCTTTTCTTTTAGACCATATGGGGTAGATGGAAGTTGTGCACCTATTCTATGAAATTATACCTCGCAGATAACAAAAATACATTAGAGGGGACAAAATATGGAATACGTACAGGGGTACAACTTGGAATGCAGCCTCACTGAACATCAGAGTATTAAGGATATGTTGCTACACTAATAAGAAATATTTGCTGCCTGTTTCCTAACAGATAGAAAAGGCTCCAATAATCAGAAGGAGCCAGATGGAGATGGAAACAAGTTTTGCAGCTGGTACATCTGCCAAACACACTGACACTAGTGTGCAGTCCGAGGAGAACTCAATGACTTGCCTTGGATAATCAACCTTATTCCAGAAAGTAGTCTGTTCACTTGGCTTACTACCCAATAAGCTCATAAAAACCAGCATTTACGAGGTATGCTATATACTATAAAATGCTACGCCATCACTTTTATTAGCAAAAAATGGTATTGTCATATAGTTGTTTGGTAATAGCTTTCCTGCTTGCTCTTTTACAAATTGAATCTCTCATTTGTTCTTTTCTGCCCACAGACTTAACTTATTTACAGCCAGTTATATCATTTCTCTCTCCAAAATGATTTTTGCAGCAACTTCCAAGCTGATATTATCTGCCAATCTAATTCAAGCCCTATTTGTCCTCTATTTATGGTCAGAAATCTATTTAATAGAGCCAAGAATAATTTTCTGGTACTTCAAAGTTCCCACTCTCATCTATCATTCTCCACATTCATGATCTCTTTGTTTTTAATCCATTTTATTGTGTTCTTATCAAAACTAATTTGACAATTTTTGTACACTTACTTGAACCACTGTATCAACCACCTTATTGAAACTTAGGCATTTATTACCCATAGTCCTCCCTTCATACGCTAATTTTATAAGATGTCAAAAAAAAACCTCTTAACTTTGCCCAGAATGATTTACTGGTATGATGCCATTGGGTTTATTTTGCATGGTTTCATTATTCTCTAGATGTTTGTAGAATTTCTCTCACTCACTTTTATTAGTGACTAAGCCACATTTTATGCTCAAGGAAAGGTAAGTGGGTCTTTCGAGGAATGTGTTATTAACTCTTTCAGATGAATGAGAGTACTTTCATAAAAGTAACTATCATAGATGGGGACAAACACACACAAAGACGTAATCAAATTCTTGCACTTTCCCTCAATGCCATGATATGAATAAAACCACAGTAAGAATAATGACTTAAGTTTTTATATTTCTTGTCCCCACCTACATGTTTTCTAAAATAAAATGCAATTAAATTATTTGGGAGCATCATTAAGTATTTTCTTGTATGCATTCACAAATTGAACAATAGCTCCAGGCGATCCTGCTCATCCCCATAAATGTTAAGTATTCCTGTGTCTACTAGCTATTTATTACATCTCAGGAGTCAGTTTCATTACCACTTCACCACTGTTCTATTCAGCCACATCTCCACTGCACTTGAACACTCAGAATGCTCTGGTGGAACTCTGCCATACAAAGTTGGAAAAAGATATCTTGCTTTCTGTACTCTGGGCCACTTTGTCATCATCCTGAGCTCCTTCTTGTACAGTATCCTTTATGATAGTGTCTCCTAAGGCTTCTGCTTCAAACTTATTTTTCCAAAGGGGTCATCAACCAGATTGCTCCATGGATCTGAGTGAGAAACACACACTATTCTCCCCTAACACTGTTCTGCTCTCTGGCCCTGGATCAATGGTACAAACCTTCCTTTTATAATTACATCAGCAAAAATAATAGGACAACAAATAAGTTAGTCAATGTAAATCATCTCATTTAGATTTTCTGTTTTGGTTTTCCAGACATTTAAGACATGTTTGACTTTCGATTTGGCCTTATGGTAGATCTTTCCCACAGGTATTATGAGTTTACAGTTATATGGGTAGGATTAGGGAGTGCCTGATATTTTAGCAAGGCAGGGAGTTGTTGTATATGGATTTCAAATCCTGTGTCAGGCATCAAAAATTGATCTTCTTGACCACATTGAACCTAGGTACAAATAACGATGTTGCAATCCAATTTCTAAAGGCCTTTGTTACTATATTAATTCTATTAACACCTGACTGGTTAAACTGCCTGGTTCTATTCTAATGAAATAAATATTTTTTTATGAAACTACTATGATACAAACATGGTGCTAGGTCTTAAAACCAAAGATGACTGTAATATAGAGGGAAACTCACAGATAAGGTCTGTTTAGGTAGCACAGAGGAAGAAAGAACTGTCTGACATGGGCATATGATTTAAACTAGAAATAAAATGCAAACACAAATGTATTTTTTATTTGAAAATAGAGTTTAACCATACCGATTCTAAGTATGCAGCTGGGAAGATTCCTTACAATATTTCCAGATATGGAGAAATCATTTGCTCTTGGTAAAATTTGTTATATTGCTAGAAGGTGAGGTATTGAATGTTCTCTATCTCTATTTTCTCACTACCCTTTCACCTTAGAACTCATTCAGTCATGCATTAATCTCCAAATTCTTTCAGAAATTTCTTTTGTTATGATCACCAGTGACTTAAATTTTGCTAAATTCAAGCCAACTCTGAGTCCTTATTTTCTTCATCCCTTTAGCAGCATTTGACATTCCTAAAAACACTTCACCATTTGACTTCCATGATGCCAGGCTCTAATGTTTATCCTCCTACCTTACAAATGTGGGGTATGATTTGAAGAGTAAGAGGATTATGTTCATGAAGCAATTGATATCATACACTAATATCATATTGTGATATCATTAAACTCACTCAGAAGAATATATTTAACTACTGTTCATCCCATTGGCCTCAAATATCTATAAGAATATCTTGGATATAAAAATATATGAATAATTTATTTTAAAGCTTTGTTTTGTGTTGAAAAAAACAAAAATAGAAAAATATTTTATTAATTCACTATTTTCCTTTATTAAATTCAGTGGTGTGGATCAACATTCCTATAGCTTATATTTCAACTATGGAGCACTGAAAAAGAATGGGTTGTCATAAAAACAATTCACATTCTCTAAACTTTTTTTTTTTAAAGTAATTTCTGTGCCCAACATGGGGCTCAAACTCAAGATCAAGAGTCACATGCTCTACCTACTGAGTCAGCTAGGTGCCCCACTCTAAACTCTTTTTTATAAATATATATAGACATAGAGATACATAGATATATGTATCTATGAACACACTGAAATTAAACAAAATGTCATTTTTTTGTCATTCATTTGATCTTTGCTGAAAAATCTTAACTCACATCACAGTTTTATTCTTCTCTTCTGTTCTTTCCCCACCATACCTGGCTATTGGGTTTGTTAACTGTTTATACTAGATGCTGAGATTTTGAATTATATGCTAAACTTATTTTTGAAAAAGATAATACTTACATTCTTTGTATTGCTTTTATTTATTTGGAAAGCATTTATTTTACTCCATTATATGCCAGGCATATTGTGTGTGTGTGTGTGTGTGTGTGTGTGTGTGTGCTTGCGCACATGCGCACCTACACACACATACACACATATTATATATCTATTATATTTATACACGTATATAATTATCTGACTTTTTGAATTACAAATGAAAAAAAATGGCTATACAAAGAAACTGTTTTTACAAATACCTCCCTATTTTGCAAAACAACAGAATAGATAAAATATAGGATAGCAAATTGTCTACATAGTATTCCTCCCTGTAATCATTGAAAACATTCATCTTAATGTTACACATGCAAAACTGTTTCAACTATACAACTTGCCTTTTCACGTATTCATTTTGTATAAAAAAGAAAATATTAAAATACTATTTATTAAGTTGACAGTAAGAACCTTGCACATGCTGTGTGTGTGTGTGTGTGTGTGTGTGTGTGTGTGTGTGTGTGTGTGTGTGTGTTTGTGTAGTGGAATAGTGTGGTGTTTTTTCTTGACTGATCTTGGGTGCCATTTTATTAACACAGCCATCTGGGCTGAGGTGAAGCTTGGTGGAAATCTTCTGCAGGAACAGTTATGAGATCACAGAAACTACTGGCAGATATGCATAGCACACAGTTGCAAATTCAACTCTTCCCCTTGATTCTACTTTTCCAAGAGTATTTTCTCCTCTACATACCTACTGTCTCCTTTCCTAATGTTTGATCATACTTCCACAGTTCTACCCTCCTTTGCAGTGTACATCAAAATAGCCTAGATTTCAATGAATAAATTAGGGGTCCTGCATAGTGGGATAAGACTATACTCTCCTAGGTCTTCTGTATCCACCTACATGGCTAATACTGAGCTAAAATATGAATCACATTTTTCTATTTCCATAACAAAGTCTTAAACAAAACTATTTTCCTTGTCAATCAGAACTAATATCAGCTTGTCATTAACTTGGTTTGCCAGTCACTAGAAGACCCCAGTGACCAGTTCACCACTCATCTCCTACAGTCTTTTCTCTATATGGTTCTGCGCATTCCTTATTTTGTTCCTGTCATTCCTTCTGGAATTCTTGGTGTACCATCAGCAAAATCTTGTGTTATCCCTCAAACTGTTTTTTTTAGGATGTTATTTATTAATTTGAGAGAGAGAGAGCACAAGCAAAGGGGAGGAGCAGGAGGAGAGGGAGAAGCAGACTCCCCACTGAGCAGGGAGCCTGACAGGGGGCTCAATCCCAGGACCCTGGGGTCATGACCTGAGCTGAAGGCAGATGCTTAACTGAATGAGCCACCAGGTGCCCCTCAAACTGTTTTCTTTATGTTCCCTTCACCTTCACAGAGGTTCTTTTCTGATGACACGCCTTCTTCTGAAGCTCTCCCAAGTGACGGCTGTTATTGTCATCACCCAGGGCCCTCATATATCTGCTCTGGAGATAAGCAGGAGTCTTTCTTGCTTCTCATTGCTGCTTCTAGAATAGTCTATCTTCTTTATCCCTAAAACTTCTCACTTATGAAGCTTATAACATCAATCTATATTATACCCCACCCTCCCATGTTGCTGATATCTACTGAACCCTGAGTCATTCTCCTTCAATCTTGGAAGATTTTAGTTTCCTCCTCACTGTTATTCTGCCCATCAATACAGTTGATAAAATTATCAACTATATAGACATACATATAGATTTATAGATATAGACATGTATTTTTCTAACAAGTAGTCCTTTCCTACCTCCTTTTCTCCAATTATCTGCTCCTCCATTGTACCGTATCAACACACTCCCATGTTCATTGCCTGGACTAAAGATATTCTGTCCTACTTACATTATGCCTGTCTTTATTATCAGTGTTCAACAAACAATCTCAAAACATAGTGATTTAAAACAAGACCACTTTATTGCTTATGCATTTAGAATACGAGCTAGGTTCACAACCAGTCTTGCCTCATGTGGCTGCATTCAAATATTAGGTTGGCTGTGGACTGGGTTCACTTAGGACCTCTGTAAAGGATGAGACAGATGGGTAGAGGAAAGGGAACCAACTCTACATGTGGATTTGCCTCAAAAGGATGCAGAAATAACTACACTTATGCATACAGAAATTTTAATTTTAGTATCTGAATCTTAAATATAACCTAAGAGTCAAGGCAAAATATGATGTATAGTGAATGACTTTAACAGAAGCAAATTAAAATGCAACAGACAACAAATATCCTTTCACTTCTCTTTACTGGTTTATTGGCTGTTATCTCTGACCAAAGTTCACTCTCTCATGCCCAATCTTAGTTTAATAAGCATCTTGCACATGCTTTTCAAATGTTCAGTGATCTTATGGCACATCTACACATACAATTGGTTGGCCTCTTTTCTGTAGTTCCATTCTATCTTCTATAAACCTCTGCTGTAATCTTCTATAGACCTCTTCTATAGACCTCTGTTCTATTAAAATTTTAGTTCATGTACCTTTTCCTCCTAATATATTATCAATCCCTAGAGAAAAAGAACTTCCTCTTTAAAAGTCTCTCTGTCTTGGGGTGCCTGTGTGGTTCAGTTGGTTAAGTGTCTGACTCTTGATTTCAGCTCAGCTCATGATCTCGGGGTTGTGAGATCAAGCCCTTCCAAGGGCTTTGTGCTGGGCATGGAACCTGCCTAAGATTCTCTCTCTCCCTCTCCCTCTGCTGCTATCCCCCCCCCACCCTTAAGAAGAAGAAGAAAAAAAAGCCTCAGTGTCTCTAGTTTTTAGCAGAGTCATGTGTTAGGTATTGTATAGTATATCATCAATAAATGCATAATTAATCAATAATCAATCAATAAATGCCTTAAAAAGTGGCCAATTGTCCATAGCTTAACTTCATGGTAAACAGGTATGCCTTTTTTTACTAAAAAAAATATTTGAGAACCTTTTCTGTGTATGGCACTGTGCTAGATGCTAGGATACAATGGTGAAAATGGAGGATGAGGTCCCTCTCATCAGCATCCCATCTTCTAGTGAGGATGAAAGAGATAAAAAATAAATAAATATATTACAATTACAGCTTATGATAAATGCTAAGAAGAGAATAAACATGGTGCTCTGCTCAACAATGGGGCACATTCTTAAATAGTCTGGTTAGGAAAATACTCTGTGAAGAAGTGATAGCTATTTCTGGTTAAAAAAAAATAAAAGGATACACGCATGCAAATATTTGGGAGCAAAGAAATTCCTGGTAGAGGAAGTATTAAAAACAAATCCCTGTGGAGTAAAAACGTGGCTTGTCCAAGGAACAAAAGGAAGCCAGCAGGACTCAAGTATGAACAGGTAAGTGATATGAAATATAATTTAAGAGATAGGCAGAAGCCACATCATGTAGGGCTTTAAGAGTGCTGACATGAAGTCTGAATTCCATTCTGTGTATTATGGAAGACTGTTGAAGTATTTTAAGCATGGGAGTTGCATAAACTAATTCATGTTTTCACTGTATAAGCTGATCAGCTCCCCCCAAAAAGTGTTACAGCTACTCTGTTGGGGGTGATCCTCACTAAAATTCCCCCTCACTGCCAGATAAACTTGTGGAAAAACTACCTTTTACATACAGAAAATTCAATCAATTTTTAGTATTGGAAGTTTAAATATGAACAAAGAGTTGAGGCACATCAAGTATGTGGTGAATGCTTTTCAAAGAAGTAAATGAAAATATAAAAGGAAACAAAACATAAACTGCTAAAATAATTTCTATTTTTAAAATATAAATGTAAAAAGAACCAAAGAAACAAAGTATGAGGAAGTGGCAGAAGAAAATATCAAAGCAAAACAACAATTAATATAATCAGAGGGATAGGAAAAGGTTTTGCATCTATTAAAAACAAGAACAGAGAGCCCAAATGTCCAATGACTGATGAATGGATAAAGACTATGTGGTACATATATACAATGAGATATTACTCAGCCATCAAAAAGAATGAAATCTTGCCATTTGCAACAAAATGAATGCAGCTAGAGTATATTATAATTAGTGAAGTCAGTCAGAGAGAGACAAATACCATATGATCTTACTCATGTGGAATTTAAGAAAACAGATGAACATATGGGAAGGGAGGCAAAGAAAAAAGGAGAGAGGGAAAGAAGCCATAAGAGACTCTTAATGACAGAGAACAACTGAGGGTTGATGGAGGGAGGTGGGAGATGGGCTAGATGGGTGATGGGTATTAAGGGGGGGCACATGTTATGATGAGCACTGGGTTACATGTAAGTGATGAACCCATGAATTCTACTTCAGAGACCAATATTGCACTGTATGTTAACAAACTAAAATATAAATTAAAAAAAAAATAAAAGCAAGAACAGAATGCTATAAAAGAATGATCAGAGAAACATAAAGTTCTTGCAAATTAAAATTAGATAGCCAAAATAAATAATATAGTAGAAGTGATGAAAGACACACTAGGGGAAGTCTCCTGGAAAGTAGAGTAAAAATATTGAATACTGGAGTGAAAGAAAAGAAGAAAATGGGAAGATTGATTCAGATCAAATATCCAAGTAAATGATACCCATTTCAATAAACACAATCATAGAAGAGAGTAGAGAAAATTATTAAAGAAATTATGTGAGCAAATGAAGGAAGTAAGTGGTTAGACTGAAATGCTTTTTAAAATCCAAAATAAAGTGTAAGTCATATAATGGTGAAATTCCTGGAAGTAAGTGCTAAGCAGGTGATCCTTAAAAATTTTGGGGGGGACGAGGTGGGGGAGTAGAGAGAAAGGGAGAGAGGGAATCTTAAGTAGGCTCCACACTGGGCCTGGAGCCTGAAGTAGGGCTTGATCTCAGGATCCTGAGATCATGAACTGAGCTGAAATCAAGAGTTGGATGGTTAACCAACTGAGCCACCCAGGTGCCCCAAGTGATCCTTGAAACTTTTAATAAGAAAAAATACTACTGATATGGAGAATAAAGGCAAAATGAAATGTAGATAAAACTGAATTTCCTTATAACTTGCAGCCCATTGACAAATACTTGAGGCAGGCAGAGTATGACATTCCTCCAGGAACTCCCAACTGTCTTTGTTTGTTTGTTTTTAAGATTTATTTATTTATTTATCTGAGAGGGAGAGAGAGAGAGAGACAGGGACAGGGACAGAGTCAGAGACAGAGACCAAGCAGAGGGAGGGGCAAAGGGAGAGAACCTTCAAGTAGACTCCCTACCAAGTGCAGAGCCCAATGCAAGGCTCGATCCAAAGACCCATGAGATCACAACCCAAGCCGAAACCAAGAGTCAGACGCTCAACTGACTGAGCTACCCAGGTACCCCAGGAACTCCCAACTGTCTTAATGTTAATGTCTTGCTAGAGGGAAAAACAACTTAGCTTGACAATAGCTAGGCCTCCAGGATCCTGTAAGTGTTCTTTAATATATGAAAATCCTTTTGGAAACTTGCCTTGTCTTTACTTCCCCCAACTCCAAAGTATAAAATCAACTGCTCCTCAGAATCCTGGGACAGCTTTTTCTGCCCACAGGTCCTGTCCCCATGCTTTAACAAAACCACCTTTTTGGACCAAAAATGTATCAAGAATTCTTTCTTGACTGTTTGCTCACGAATCCCTCTCCAAATCACATCACTACCACATAATAAAAAAAGAGAACGGATATCACAATGACATAGAATTCTACCAAGTTACACTGAAATCTAAAAGGCAAAGGAAAAAAAAATTAATTGTGGAGGAAGTTTACTAAACAAGACTTTAATATCAAAGTCAAATGCTAAATTTATAATAGTGGACCAAATATATTGCCAGATGTAAACACCCTATTTTGTTTTACTTTCCAGAAACCTTTTATTAGGAAGTTCATGGAATGTGTCTCCAGAAAAAAAGGATAGGGTAAAACAAGACAAAAATGTAGGATGTGGAAAATATGAGATGGAAAATGAGAGGCATCAATGTAAAGTGAAAAATTAAAAAAAAATTCATGGAAACAAATGAAAATGAAAACACAACTGTTCAAAATCTTTGGGATGCAGCAAAGGCAGTCCCTAAGAGGAAAGTATAGAGCAATACAAGCCTTTCTCAAGAAACAAGAAAGGTCTCAAATACACAACCTAACCCTACACCTAAAGGAGCTGGAGAAACAGCAAATAAAGCCTAAACCAAGCAGGAGAAGATAAATAGTAAAGATCAGAGGAGAAATCAATGCAATAGAAACCAAGAGAACAGTAGAACAGATCAACGAAACTGGGAGCTGGTTCTTTGAAAGAATTAGTAAGCTTGATAAACCCCTGGCCAGACCTACAAAAAGAAAAGAGAAATGATCCAAATAAATAAAATCATGAATGAAAGAGGAAAGATCACAACCAACACCATAGAAATACAAACAATTAAAGGAACATATTATGAGCAAGTATATGCCAGCAACTTAGATAACCTGGAAGAAATGGATGCATTCCTAGAGATGTGTAAACTACCAAAACTGAACCAGGAAGAAATAGAAAACCTGAACAGACCCATAACCACTAAGGAAATTGAAGCAGTCATCAAAACTCTCCTAGCAAACAAGAGCCCAGGGCCAGATGGCTTCCCAGGGGAATTTTACCAAACATTTCAAGAATTAATACCTATTCTTCTGAAACTGTTCCAAAAAATAGAAATGGAAGGAAAACTTCCAAACTCATTTTATGAGGCCACCATTACCTCGATCCCCAAACCAGAAAAGACCCCATCAAAATGAGAATTACAGACCAATATCCTTGATGAACATGGATGCAAAAATTCTCACCAAAATACTAGCCAATAGGATCCAACAGTACATTAAAAGGATTATTCACCATGACCAAGTGGGAGTTATTCCTGGGCTACAAGGTTGGTTCAACATCCACAAATCAATCAATGTGACAAAATACACTAATAAAAGAAAGAATAACAACCATATGCTCCTTTCAATAGATGCAGAAAAAGTATCTGACAAAGTCCAACATCCTTTCTTGATTAAAACTCTTCACAGTGTAGGAATGAGGGTACATACCTCACTATCATAAAACCCATCTATGAAAAACCCACAGTGAATATCATACTCAATGGGGAAAAATTGAGAGCTTTTCCCCTAAGGTCAGGAACATGGCAGGGATGTTCACTATCACCACTGCTATTCAACATAGTACTAGAAGTCCTAGCCACAGCAATCAGACAACAAAAAGAAATCAAAGGCATCCAAATCGGCAAGGAGGAAGTCAAACTCTCACTCTTTGCAGATGATATGATACTTTATGTGGAAAATCCAAAAGACTCCACCCCAAAACTGCTAGAACTTATACAGGAATTCAGTAAAGTGGCAGGATATAAAATCAGTGCACAGAAATCAGTGGCATTCCTATACACCAACAACAAGACAGAAGAAAGAGAAATTAAGGAGTCGATTCCATTTACAACTGCACCCAAAACCATAAGACACCTAGGAACAAATCTAACCAAAGAGGCAAAGAATCTGTACTCAGAAAACGATAAAATACTCATGAAAGAAATTGAGGAAGACACAAAGAAATGGAAAAACGTTCCATGCTCATGGATTGGAAGAACAAACATTGTGAAGATGTCAATGCTACCTAGAGTAATCTACACATCTAACGCAATCCCTATCAAAATACCATCCACATTTTTCAAAGAAACGGAACAAATAATTCTAAAATTTATATGGAACCAGAAAAGACCCCGACTATCCAGGATAATGTTGAAAAAGAAAAGCAAACTGGTGGCATCACAATTCCAGACTTCCAGCTCTATTACAAAGCTGTCATCATCAAGACAGTATCATAGTGGCAGGAAAAAAGACACATAGATCAATGGAACAGAATAGAGAGCCCAGAAATGGACCCTCAACTCTATGGTCAACTAATCTTCGACAAAGCAGGAAAGAATGTCCAATGGAAAAAAGACAGTTTTTTCAACAAATGGTGTTGGGAAAATTGGACAGCCACATGCAGAAGAATGAAACTGGACCATTTCCTTACACCACACACAAAAATAGACTCCAAATGTTTGAAAGACCTAGATGTGAGACAGGAGTCCATCAAAATGCTAAAGGAGAACACAGGCAGCAACCTCTTCGACCTCAGCCGCAGTAACTTCTTCCTAGAAACATCGCCAAAGGCAAGGGAAGCAAAGGCAAAAATGAACTATTGGGATTTCATCAAGATAAAAAGCTTTTGCACAGCAAAAGAAACAGTCAACAACACGAAAAGACAACCGACAGAATGGAAGAAAATATTTGCAAATGACATATCAGATAAACGGCTGGTATCCAAAATCCATAAAGAACTTATCAAACTCAACACCCAAAGAACAAATAATCCAATCAAGAAATGGGCATAAGACATGAGCAGACATTTTTCCAAAGAAGACATCTAAATGGCCAACAGACACATGAAAAAGTGCTCAACATCGCTGGGCATCAGGGAAATCCAAATCAAAACCTCAATGAGATACCATCTCACCCCAGTCAGAATGGCTAAAATTAACAAGTCAGGAAATGACAGATGTTGGCAGGGTTGTGGAGAAAGGGGAACCCTCCTACACTCTTGGTGAGAATGCAAGCTGGTGCAACCCCTCTGGAAAACAGTATGGAGTTTCCTCAAACAGTTGAAAATAGAGCTACCATACAATCCAGCAATTGCACTACTGGGTATTTACCCCAAAGATACAAATGTAGGGATCCGAAGGGGTATGTGCACCCCAATGTTTATAGCAGCAATGTCCACAATAGCCAAACTGTGGAAAGAGTCAAATGTCTATCGACAGATGAATGGATAAAGAAGAAGTGGTATATATACACAATGGAATATTATGCAGCCATCAAAAGGAATGAGATCTTGCCATTTGCAACGACGTGGATGGAACTGGAGGGTGTTATGCTGAGTGAAATAAGTCAATCAGAGAAAGACATGTATCATATGACCTCATTGATATGAGGAATTCTTAATCTCAGGAAACAAACTGAGGGTTGCTGGAGTGGTGGAGGGTGGGAGGGATGGGGTGGCTGGGTGATAGACATTGGGGAGGGTATGTGCGATGGTGAGCACTGTGAATTGTGCAAGACTGTTGATTCACAGATCTGTACCTCTGAAACAAATAATGCAATATATGTTAAGAAAAAAAAAAAGAAGATAGCAGGAGGGGAACAATGAAGGGGGGGGGAATCAGAGGGGGAGAGGAACCATGAGAGATGATGGACTCTGAAAAACAAACTGAGGGTTCTATAGGGGAGGGGGGTGGGGGGTTTAGTTAGCCTGGTGATGGGTATTAAAGAGGGCACGTTCTGCGTGGAGCACTGGGTGTTATGCACAAACAATGAATCATGGAACACTACATTAAAAACTAATGATGTAATGTGTGGTGATTAACATAACAATAAAAAATAAGACCAAAAAAATGCCAACAACTTAAAGGAAAAAAAAAAGTAATTAACTGATGTGAATCTTCCAACTTTTTTTTTCTTCAGTACTCTGCCAGCTATTCTAGATTTTTATCTTTGCATATAAACTTTAGAATAAGTTTACTGAAATCTACAAAAAAGCTTACTAGTGTTTGGGTTGGGATTGCATTGAATCTATAAGCATGGGCAGGGTAAAAATAACATACCAACAATATTGTGTCTTCTATTCTATGATTGCAGAGTATTTCCCCCATTTGTTTAGATCTCCTCTGGTTTCTTTCATCAAAGTTTTGTGGTATTTTTGTATATAGGTCCTGCACTTAGTTTTTTAGCTTTATACCAGAATATTTTTTTGTTTACAGTGTGCAATTGTAAAAGGTACTGTGTTTTGATTTTGTGTGTGTGTGTTTTAAATTATAATAGCTCATTGCTGGTAGATATGAAAGTAATTAATTAGATATACTTTATCAGGTTTGGAAAGTTCTCCTTCCAGTTTTTTGAGGGTTTTATAACAACTGGCTTTGGATTTGGTCAAGTAATTTTTCTGCTTAACACAATCATGTAATTTTTCAAATTTAGCCTTTTAGCAGGTGGACTGCATTGATTGATTGTCAAATAATGAACTAGATTTGCATTCTGGGAATAAATTCTACTTGGTTATGGAGTATAATTATTTTTATATATTGTTGATTTTTATTTGTTAATAATCCGTTGAAAATTTTTGCATCTATGTTAAGGAAAACTATTGGTCTGTACTTTTTCTTTCCTACAGTGTCTTTACCTGCTTTTGATATTACGGTAATGCTGACCTCATTGAATGACTTGGGGAATGTTCCCTCTGCTTTTATTTTCTGGAAGAGATTGTGCAGAATTGGTATTATTTCTTTGAAAATCCTAGGTGGAATTTACCAGTAAAACCATTCAAGTCTGCTGATTTCTTTTTTATAAGGTAAATAATTATTGATTTTTCAATATGTATATATAGAACCATCCAGATTATCTATTATTCCTTATGTAAATTTTGGTGCTTTGTGTCTTTCAAGGAATTGGTCCACTTCTTCTATTTATCAAAATTGTGGGCATAGAATTTCTTTATTATCCTTTTCACATCCATGGGATCAGGAGTGTAATGACCCTTCTTTCACTTCTGATATTAGTAATTTGTGTCTTCTCTCTTTTTTCTTGGTTGGTCTGGATAAAGCTTTAACAATTGCATCAACCCTTTCAAAGAGTCAGGTTTTGGCTTTGTTGATTTTCTATACTGTTCTCCTATTTTTAATATCAATGGTTTCTTCTCTAATTTTTATTTCTTTTTTTCCCTGCCTTCTTGAGGCTTAAATGGCTCTTTCTCTAGTTTTCTAAAGGCATGAGATTTAATTACTGCTTTTAGAACTTTTGTCTTTCCAAATATATTCATTTAAGCTATAAATTCCCCTCTAAGCACTACTTTCATGTCATCTCACAAGTTTTGATAAGTTGTTTTCCACTTAGTTTAAAATTTTTAAAAATTTCTCTTGAGACTTTTTTGACCTATGTGTTATTTAGAAGTATATTGTTTAATCTCCAAATATTTGGGTATTTTCCACCTATCTTTCAATTATTTATTTCTAGCTTAATTCCACTGTGGTTTGAGTAGATACTTCAAATATTCTGGTGCTACCTTTTAGATGTATACATATATGGAATTTTTACGTCTCCTTGAAGAATTAACCTTATCTTTCCATAATGTCTCTCTTTATTCAAAATCATATTCCTTGTTATAAAAATAGTTTTTTCTGAATTAAAATAGCTACTACAGCTTTGTTTTGATTAGTGTTAGCATGGTATATCTTTCTCCATCACTTTACTTTTAACTTACATGAATCTTGAGTCTTGAAGTTTAAAGTGGGTTCTTATAGACAACATACAGATGGTCCCATAATTTTTTTTTAAATCCACTATGACATTAGTTTTTTAATTGGTGTGTTCAGACCATTCACATTTACAATGATTATTGGTGTAACTGGATTAATATCTACCATGTTTGGAAGTGCTTTTTGTTTATTCTACTTGTTCTTGGTTTCATTTCCCCCTCTTTTCCCACCTTTTTAGTTTTATGTGAGGATTTCATATGATTCCATTTTATCTTCTCTCTTGGCATATAAATTACACCACTTTAATAAAAATTTCAGAAGGTGCATTAGAGTTTACAATACACATTTTAACACATCTAAGTCTGCCTTCTAATAACACTATCAAACTTCATGTTCAGTTCAGGGAATATTATAACACATTACTCCTAACTTCCTCCCTCTCGTCCTTTCTGACACTGGTATCATTATTTTATTTATCTATATGCTATAATCACTTAATATATTGCTACTCTCTGGGGTGCCTGGGTGGCTCAGTAGTTAAGCATCTGCCTTTGGCTCGGGTCATGATCCCAGGGTCCTGGGATGGAGCCCCGCATTGGGCTCCCTGCTCAGCGGGAAGCCTGCTTCTCCCTCTCCCACTCCTCCTGCTTGTGTTCCCTCTCTCACTGTGTCTCTGTCAAATAAATAAATAAAATCTTTAAAAATATATATATTGCTACTCTTTGACTTTAATCAAATAGTTATCTTTCAGATTAATAAGGAATAAGATTATTATTTAACCTTCATTTATTCCTTCTCTAACACCCTTCCTTTTTTTATGTAGATTTAAATTTCTGACCTATATTATTTTCCATCTCCCTGAAGAACTTCGTTTAACATTTCTTTCAGGACATTCTGCTGTCATTAAATTCCCTCAACTTTTATTTCTCTGAGAAAGTCTTTATTTCCCCTTCAATTTTGAATGATAATTCACTGAATACAGAATTCTAGCATTTTTTTTCCTTTCAAAGCTAAACGCTTAACTCTTTGTTCTCTTTATTCTTGCATGGTTTCTGATGAGAAATCCACTATTATTTTTATCTTTGTTCACTGATAGGTAAGTTTCATTTCATCCCCCTACCCTGGCTTTATTCAGTATTTTCCCTTTGTTTTGCTTTTGCTGAAATTTGAATATATGCCTATAGATTTTTTGTTTGTTGTTTGGTTTGGGGCTTTTGTTTATTTTGTTTTGTGATATTTGTCCTGGTTGGGGTTCTCTGAGCTACTTGGGCCTCTGGTTTGATGCATGTCACTAATTTTGCGAAGTTCTTTTTTTTTTTTAAGATTTTATTTATTTATTTGACAGAGACAGAGACAGCGAGAGCAGGAACACAAGCAGGGGGCGTGGGAGAAGGAGAAGCAGGCTTCCCGCCAAGCAGGGAGCCCGATGTGGGGCTCGATCCCAGGACCCTGGGATCATGACCTGAGCTGAAGGCAGCCGCTTAATGACTGAGCCACCCAGGCGCCCGCGAAGTTCTTAACCATTATTCAGATACTTCTGTTTTCACTTTATGCCTTTCAGGTATTACAGTCGTGTGTGTGTTTCACGTTTTAAACGTGTTGGGGTGCCTGGGTGGCTCAGTCGGCCGACTTTGATTTTAGCTCAGGTCATGATCTCAGAGTCCTGGGTTGGGGCCCTGTGTCAGGCTCCACACTCAGCAGGAGTCTGCCTGAGAATTCTCTCTCACCCTCTCCCTCTGCTCCTCCCCCAGCTCGTAACTACTTTCTCTCTCTCTCTCTAAAATAAAGAAATCTTTAAAAAAATAAATAAAATAAAATAAAATAAAATAAGTCCCACAGTTTTTGGATATTCTGTTCTGTTTGGTTTACCCCCCCCCATTCTTTTTTTCTCTTTGCATTTCAGTTTAGGAAGTTTTTATTGACATATCTTCAAGCTCATTGATTCTTCCCTTGGCCAATGTCCAGACTACTGATGAGCCCATCAAAGGTATTCTTCATTTCTATTACAGAATTTTTGATTTCTAGCATTTCCTTTTGATTCTTTCTTAGAGTTTCAATTACACTCGCTTATACTACCCTTCTCTGGTTGCATGGTATCTACTTTTTCCATTAGAACTCTCATTAAATTAATCATAGTTGGGGGCGCCTGGGTGGCTCAGTTGGTTAAGTGGTTAAGTGTCAGACTCTTGATTTCAGCTCAGGTCATGATCTCAGGGTTGTGAGATCGAGCCCCACGTCAGGGCTCCGTGCTGTTGCATCAAGCCTGCTTAAAATTCCCTCTCTCCCTCTGCCCCTCCCTGCTCATGTTCTCTCACTCTCTTTAAAAAAAAAAAAATAGCTGTTTTAAAGTTTCGGATAATTCCAATATTTATGGCTTATCTGAACCTGGTTCTGATGTTTGCTTTATCCCTTCTAACTGTATTTTTTCTTGCCTTACATGCCTTGTCTTTTTTTGTTGAAAGCAAACATGAGGTATTGAGTAATGGGAACTGAGGTAAACAGGCCTGAGCATGCCATTTTATGTCAGTTTGGTTAGGAGCTGGTCTGTGTTTAATGTTTGTTAATGTTTGGGTATATGTGTCAGAGGCTTCAAATTCCTCTAATGTCCTTGTTTTGTCTCCCCTTTTCACTTTGGATTTCTTTAATACTCTTCCTCTGAGACAGTCTGCATCTTACAGTTCTTTTAACTATAATCCATTGTTATACTGAAACCCTGTGGGTGTGGTGGTAAGGTGTGGGGAGGCAAAGAATTTTATAATTTTATGATTAACTCTTAGTCTTTAAGTAGGCCCACGGTCCTGGCCTGTGACTTTCAAGGGTGTTTCTTATTTTTACCCCCCTTAGGTGAGGAGGAGGCTAGAGGGGGCTGGAGTGGGGAAAATGCCCATGTCCCATTTGGGATAAGGCTCTGATAATATTTTCTCTAGAGAGTAGACCTTCGTTAGGGAGGATGTTCCAAACCCTGTTTCACAGTGATTATTCATACTGTCTCCCAGCTAGAGCCACCAGGGGATCTCTCTTGACTCTTCACCATGAGAACCTGGTAGGGTTGCTAGAGGTAAAGTCTGGTGAAGTATGGAGGCCTTCGTGATTCTGCAGTCCACGGGAGTTTCCCACTCTTAAGCTAGTCCACAATCAGTATTATCAAAATTATCATTTATGTGTTCATACCAGTTTATGTCTCTAGCAGCTTCTGCTCCAGGTAAATAGATCTTGACTTTCACTCTTTGGATCCACCTCTCTCTTCAGATTTAAGGACAGTGGTTTGCTTTGTGGCCTTAGTTCTCTAATATGTCCAAGAAAAGTCACTGATTCAGTTTTTTTCAACTTTTCCTTCTTGTAAAAATGGGATTGTGACTTCCAAGCTCTTTACATGTGGGAGTATTTACATTACACTAAGTTGGTCTAAGAAGCAGTGTTTCCTTCAGACAGTCCTGTAGAAAATGAAAACTCTTTCTGATCACTTTTAAAAATATTTTTATTCTGTCCATCATTAGTTCCTATGGAACTAATAAAATATAGTTTACTTCTTTCGTACCAGAAACATTATTCATGCACAAATTCAGACCCAGTGTATTAGGAAGTCAAGGTTACCATCAGGTAGATGCTGAAATTCTATGCCTGCTCTAGGTATCTATGTCTCACCAAATTCTCTTTTTTCTCCCTAATCTATCTAGGTTTCACTTTTTAGTAGATCTAGACTTCTAATTCCCACTAACGTGTTGTTTTTCCTATAGCCCTAGAAACATGCCCTAAACACAAACTTGCCTAACTTGGACACTCATAACATACATAGTCTTTCCAACTTCCTCTTCCTAGAACCCAACAAAGTACTCAGTTTAACTCTAAAACAAATGAGCCTTCTTCAAATATTGTTATCCACTTGACTGAGCACTGCAACTGCTTAGACATTTCTGAAAGCACGCTCTTCTCTACATTGATCTCACTTATAAAGGCTTACATTTTCTACTATCAACTCTTAGATCCTGTGATATGAACTACTGCTACTTCTCAGGAGTGCCACTGAGTTAGTCTCCCCAGTCGCAGTCTCACTTTATTTTTCCATATTTAGGAACCATTAATGAAGTCCTTACACACACTGTAGCTAGGGCCATATACATTAAATTACCATTTGGGTATACTTCAACTGAGGTGGAGAAATCAACACATACACACAAACACATACCAGCTGTGTATTTTTGACTAGAAGGACACGGCATTGTGTAGTCAGTGAAACCACATCAAACGCTCAAAACAATTAGATTTTTACTCACGCATGTTAGGAGAAAAAAAGACTATTCACCCGTACCCAAAGTCCCTTGAGACATCTTTAATATGCCTAGACATAACACAAAGAACTTAAAAAAGCAACAAAAAAGAAATTGAATCATCTCACTAAAATCACAGATTCTAAATCCTTTCCCCCTTGTTTGCAGAAGCTTATAAAAGCTGAAATAAAGTCTTTCTATATTTTATATGATTCATAGGTATCTATGACAACACAACTTAATAGGAGCTGACAAAATACAACTCAGCAGACCTATAAAGGGAAATCTTCCAGACACTGGAAAAAAAACCCCAATTTCCCACTGATTTTAGAGGACTAAGTTGCTGGGAGTCTTCACATTTTATTGTATACCAATTCTTCTCTCTTTTCATTCCATTTTGTACAATATATTGGACAACTTTGGGATTGAATACAACCGTTTATGAAACTGACCATTTTAGAAACAGGATAAGTGACCATAAGAGGTATATATCTTCACCTCCCTTCAGGGAAGAGCTCTGAAATCCCTTAAATCTGTTGTTACATAGTTTCAGAGGTAGTGTTCAAGTTAACTCAACAAAAAAACATCCCTGCCTGCTAAGAGAGGACCTTTGAGCTTGAACACATGTTGATACCCTCCCAGCAGAAGAAAGACTAGTTTTGTCTTAGCCCAAGTAGCTTCAGTCAAAATGTGTAATGCTAACATTTCAGAAGCTGGGAACATACAAAACACAGAGCCACATTACACAAAGGAATCTGGATGAATGAACAGCATTTTTTTGACAAAGGTATTGTACTAAAAATTTGTTTTAGAAATCAAATGCTAATCTGTAGCAATACTGAAGCCTGAGGTTATTAAAGTTTTAAGGCCTTAGGATAGATAAGATGGATATTGCAGAGTCTGGGGGTAAGGGCTGAACTCACTGATGTGAAAACTCAAAGCAAATGGATCTAGAGTTCATGACACAGTTAGACATAGCTTGCCTCTTTAGGTGACAGAAAATATTACAGGATATAATGGTTAGCAAAACAACAAGAAAACAGATATAAATTACAAGAGGAAGTGGTTGGTTGTCTGTGTTTAAAGGTGTTTTCCAAATCATAACACAGGTTAATAGAGTCCAAGGAGAACTGTGGACTCACTAGATGGAGGGGCCATAAAGGCAGCTAGAACTTGGTGGATAAAGAACTGGAGAAGAGAGAACTATAGAAAAAGAATTCTAAAAATCTATGTATAAAGTCCACTTTTGGGTTCTTGGCCAGCTCGTAAGTCGAGCATACTCAGAGTGAGATTCTGGAAGCCAAGAAGAGAACACCATCAAGAGCCTGGAAAGGTAGCCGAAATTTCAGAGATCACACAATGCTGGAGAGACACTGGAGCCTGGGCTCACCCAAAAGGAGAAGACCTTCATGACAACAGCAGATTTTCCACTAACACCCCAGAAAAGCTCTGCTCTCGACTAAAGATGGTGTCCTAAGAAAACAGGCAAAACAGAAATAGACCCACTCTAACACAGATTAAAGCTAAGTCTTTTATTTTTATTTTATTTTATTGTGGTAGGAACACTTAATGTGAGATGATGTACCCTCAACAAAATTTTAAATGCAAAATACATTATTGTTGATTATAGGTATGATGTCATTAGAATTGTGGTGATCACCAAAATGACATAACAATCCTAAGAGAATGATAACATAATCAATAGCTCCCAAAATCTTCTACAGTATTTGGCGTTCTATTAAAAAAAAAAAAAAAAAAAAAAAGCTAGCTATACAAAGAAGCAGGAAAATTTCCTGAAAAAGTGCTAATAGAATGAATCCCAGAAATCATATCAAAACTGGCAAAGACTATGAAATAACCATAATTAATAAGCTAAATATTTACTATGTAGGGTTGTGGTCGGGATCAAGTGAAATGTCTGCACAAATGTTTAATACCTAAATTTTTTCTCCCCACTTAGACATTGCTAGGAAATCCCTGTAAATTCCTAGTAACTGATTTCTTGAGGCCATAAAGAACACAAATCTTAGAAATAATTATTTCAAAGACATAGAATGACACTAAGATAATTATAGTATTATTTCCCATGAACTATACTCCAAATAAATCTTTCTTTTTTAATTTTATTTAAGTAATCTCCACACCCAAAATGGGGTTCAAACTCACAATCTCAAGATCAAGAGCTGCATACTCCACCGACTGAGCCAGCCTGGAGCCCCAGATGTGTTTTTCTAATAATATACCTTGGTTTCTGTGATTGAACTTCTGTGTTAATTAGCAGCATAATAAGCTATTTAGAGTATGCTATGCAAAAAAATGTCTAATTTTAATTACAATAGAACACTTCTATTTATTTAGCCTTGAGAGTATGACCTTTCATGAACATTTGCTAAATTTTGTATATAGCTTGCTGTTATTCACAATTTACTGATTCTAATATGAGATGCTGAGGGAACATAAGTATTAGACCACTCTACTGTAAGGCTAAAAAATAAAAAATTCTCATGAGTTGTAAACCAAATAATAGTTCAAACTGGGAAAATGAAATATTACAAATGGCAAAATTCAGCAAGAATAAAAGAGAACATATGTGCTGAAAAATGTTATGTATAAAAAATTTCAGTAAACTATCATCATCATCAAAAAGCACTCAAGTGCCCACCGGCACCTGGAACTCTTTAGAAAATGAACAAAGCAAATTAGATGATAAGCTACTTTTGCTATTAAAAAATGATATGTTTATGTTTTATGAATAATTTGCTTAGAATATACATTTAGCATATTAACAAAAATACATGTTCATACTGTTCAGGCTTTACTGTACCATATAATCATTATACAAAATTATTCATCTTTGAAGCTTCAGCAGTAACAATATAGAATAACAGAAACTTGAGCATCAATATGGAAATAATAATTTAATGTTATGTTATTTGGAATGTTTGTACAAGCTGCTGAAATCATCATTCTCAAGGCCCTTTCCCTGAACTATATTTCAATCATCTCATTAAAGGGGTAGAAGAAAAACAAAACTTGCTAACACTTTCCCATGTTTAATGTAGTTCCATAAAAACATCTCATATTTAATCAACAGTCATTAATTTCTATGCAATACATTTGTCAACTCATTCATTCATTTATCCACTCACTCATTCATCTTTAAATTTATTCATGTTCCAGTTATTTGCTGAACATTTTTCTGCCTGTCTGGCAGGATTCTAGTCACTGAGGATATACAGCAGAGAGCAAGACAATCAAAGTTGCTGCAAGCATGGATGTTGCATTCTAACTAGGGGAACCAGAAACTAAGTCATGAAATAGATGATTTCAGATGTGAGCATTATCCTGAAAAAAAAAAAATGTATGGTTCTAAATAAAGTGACAGAAGAACTGCTTTTAGAATTCAAGACCTGAATGACAATAAAAAGCAAACTAGGTTACCATTTTGGAAGATAGTGTTCCAGGCAGAGGGAACTTCAAGTGAAAAGGCATAAGAATGAATTTGTTTGATTCTTTGTTCAAGGAAGAGAAAAAGGGTCAGTGTGGCCAGAGCTTAGGGAGCAGTGATATGAGATTTGATTGAGAGTATGGTGGGAAACCATTAGAGGAGTTAAAGAACATGATCTGATTTTTTTAAAAATTTAGACACTTTAAGTATTATATTTACAGAATAGTGCAAAAATCACAATTATACAACTTCATGAATTTTTAAAAATAAACCCTAGTAATAAATACTCATATCAAAAAACAGAACATTAATAACACTCCAGGAGCCCATCATACTATGGAACTACCAATAGTAGCCATGAGTCTGACTTCTAGCACCATGGCTTAATTTTGCCTCTTTTTGAACTTTTATAAATGGAATCATATCCTTTGTGTTTAGCTGCTGAAGCTCAACATTTTGTCTGTGAGATCCATCCAGGTGGTACCAATATTTAGCTCATAATTAATTTTAATGCTTTGCTATTAATATTTAAATTGCTTCCACTTGAGGGATATTACAAATAATGCTGTTATAAATATTATTGTACATGTCCAGAGGTTAACAAACAGTTGTATGTATCTTGGATATAAACTCAGACAGGTCATAGGTATAAAATGTCCATTCTCAGTAAGTACTAACAAAGACTTTTCCAAAGGGGATTAGCAATCTACATTCATCAGCAATGTGTGTGTTATAGTCACTCTACATACTTCCTAACACTTGATATCATTAAATAAAATTTTTAATTTAATTTGAACCATTCTACTGGATACGTTGTAATGTCTCACTGTGATTGTTTAAGATACACATTTTATAGTTTTAATTTTGCAAATATTTTATATATTTAACAGAGGAGAAAATCCTTCTTTTTTAAGTTTATAGCACAATGAGTTTACATAAATGTAACATTCATATAGTTACCATCACAATTAAAATATTTCACTCTCCACCCAAAACCTTCCCTCATGTCCCTGTACAGTTAAACCCTACCCACCCACAGCCCCAGGCAATCACCAGCTTTTAGTCGCAATAGATTAGTTTTGCTTCTTCTATAATTTCACATTTGTGAAATCATACTGTAAGTGTTCTTTCATGCCTATCTTCTTTTTGTTCTGCATATTCACTCATGTTACTGTGTGTATCATTAGTTTTTTTCCATTTTTATTGCAGAGTAGTATCCCAATATATGGATACACCATAAAATTTCATCCATATTTTTTTAAAGATTTATTTATTTATTTTAGACAGTGTGGGAAGGGACAGAGAGAGAAAGAATCTCAAGCAGACTCCCTGCTGAGTGCAGAGCTGAACTCAGGGCTTGATCTCATGACCCCGAGATCATGACCTGAGCAGAAATCGAGTCACATGCCCAACCAACTGAGCCACCCATTCACCCCTCATTCATAGTTTTATCCACTCATCTGTTGATAGACATTTGAGGAGTTTCCAATTTGGAGTTATGAATAAAGTTGCTGTTAACACTCATGTACAAATCTTTAAGAGGACATGTTTTCTGGGGGTGGGGGGATGGGTTAGCCTGGTGATGGGTATTAAAGAGGGCACGCTCTGCGTGGAGCCCTGGGTGTTATGCACAAACAATGAATCATGGAACACTATATCAAAAACTAATGATGTAATATATGGTGATTAACATAACAATAAAAAAATTTAAAGAAAAAAAAAAGAGGACATGTTTTCTGTTCTCATCACTGCCTCCTGGAATAGAACTGCTGTGTTTCATGCTAAGTATACATTTAATTTTATCAGAAACTGCTGAACAGTTCTCCAAAGTAGCTGTACATATTTTACACTCTTGCCAGCAATATATGAAAATTCTGTTTTTGGGGCGCTTGGGTGGCTCAGTCAGTTAAGCATCTGCTTTCAGCTTGGGTCATAACCCCAGGGTCCTGGGATTGAGCCCCACTTCGGGCTCTCTGCTCAGCAGCGAGTCTGCTTCTCCCTCTCCCTCTGTGATCCCTCTCGCTTTTGCTTTCTCACAAATAAATAAATAAAATCTTTAAAATAAAAAAAAAGTTCTGCTTTCTCCTCATGCTGGCCATCATTTGGAACTGTTCACCTTTTGAATTTAGGTATTGTAATGGATGTGTGGTGTTAATGGTTTCTTTAAAAGAGCAGACATTTTAACTTTGATGACCTTTCTTTTCTTATATGATCAGTGCTTTATACATAGTAATACTTGCTTACCCACAGGTTAGCAAGATTTTTTATATGTTTTCTTATAGGCATTTATAGGTTAGTGTTTACCTTTAAGTCTATGATCCCTTTTATGTTGGAACTGTGATATGAGAATTTGGTCAAAGTTTATTTTTTTCTTAAGTATATCCTAGAGTTTCAGCACCAGTTGCTGAAAAGATTATTTTTACCTGTTAAATTATCTTGGTACCTTTTTAAAAACAAACTGAACATATATGTGTGTGAGTCTCTTTGTGGACACTCTATTCTATCTTATTCTACATGCACACTTCTTACATCAATGTTGCACTGTTTTAACTACTGTAGCTTTATGATAAGTTTAGAAAGCAGGTAGTGAAGTCCTCAAACATTGTATTCTTTTTCAAAATTATCAGAGTAAGTCTAGGTCCTTTACTTTTCCATAAAAATGTTTAGGATCAGCTAATTCACGGGGTAAAAATAAGCCTGCTTGGATTTTAATCGGGATAACCCTAAAAATACAGATCAATTTTGGAATAACTGACATCTAAACAATACTGAGTCATCTAATCCACATATAAGGTATATCACTCCAATTCCTTAGATCTCTATTTACCTTAACAAAATTTTATAGATCTAAATGTACAGGTCTTTCATATATTCTGTTAAATTTATGGGTATTAAAGAGGGCACATATTGAATGGAGCACTGGATATTATATGCAAACAATGAATCATGGAACACGACATTAAAAACTAATGATGTAATGTATGGTGATTAACATAATAAAATAAAAAAATGCAAAAAAAATGTTGGTGAGGATGTGGAATAAAGGGATCCCATGTATACTAATGATGGGTATGTAAATTGGTACAGTCATTATGGAGAATAGTATACAGGTTCCTCAAAACAATTAAGAGTAGAACTACCATCCATCAAAAAAAAAAATTATACCTAAGTTTTTCATGATTTCAATGCTTTTGTAAATGCTTTTCTTAAGGGAACTGATAGTGACTAGAAGTCATGAGAGCAGCCATCTTTGACTTTTTCCTCAGTTTCAAAGGAAAAGGACTCAGTCTTTACCATTAAGATTGAAGTTATGTTTGGGTTTCTTGTTGTTGTTGTTGTCCTTTTCTTAAAATTTTTTATCGTTATGTTAATCACCATACATTACATCATTAGACTTGATGTAGCGTTCCATGATTCATTGTTTGTGCATAACACCCAGTGCTCCACGCAGAGCGTGCCCTCTTTAATACCCATCACCAGGCTAACCCATCGCCCCACCCCCCTCCCCTCTAGAACCCTCAGTTTGTTTCTCAGAGTCCACCGTCTCTCATGGTTCGTCTCCCCCTCTGAATTACTCCCCTTCATTCTTCCCCTCCTGCTATCTTCTTCTTCTCTTTTTTTTCTTAACATATATTGCATTATTTGTTTCAGAGGTACATATCTGTGATTCAACAGTCTTGCATAATTCACAGTGCTCACCATAGCACATACCCTCCCCAATGTCTATCACCCAGCCACCCCATCCCTCCCACCACCCCCACCACTCCAGCAACCCTCAGTTTGTTTCCTGAGATTAAGAATTCCTCATATCAGTGAGGTCATATGATACATGTCTTTCTCTAATTGACATATTTCACTCAGCATAACACCCTCCAGTTCCATCCACGTTGTTGTAAATGGCAAGATCTCATTCCTTTGATGGCTGCATAATATTCCATTGTCTGTATATACCACATCTTTATCCATTCATCTGTCGATGGACATCTTGGCTCTTTCCATAGTTTGGCTATTGTGAACATTGCTGCTATAAACATCGGGGTGCATGTATACCTTTGGATCCCTACATTTCTATCTTTGGGGTGAATACCCAGTAGTGCAAATGCTGCGTCATAGGGTAGCTCTATTTTCAACTTTTTGAGGAACCTCCATAGTGTTTTCCAGAGTGGCTGCACCAGCTTGCATTCCCAAAACAGTGTAGGAGGGTTCCCCTTTCTCCGCATCCCTGCCAACATCTGTCGTTTCCTGACTTGTTAATTTTAGCCATTCCGACTGGTGTGAGGTAGTATCTCATTGAGGTTTTGATTTGCATTTCCCTGATGCTGAGCGATGTTGAGCACTGTTTCATGTGTCTGTTGGCCATTTGGATGTCTTCTTTGGAAAAATGTCTGTTCGTGTCTTCTGCCCATTTCATGATTGGATCATTTGTTCTTTGGGTATGAGTTTGATAAGTTCTTTATAGATTGTGGATACTAGCCCTTTATCTCATATGTCATTTGCAAATGTTTTCTCCCATTCTGTCAGTTGTCTTTTCGTGTTGTTGACTGTTTCTTTTGCTGTGCAAAAGCTTTTTATCTTGATGAAATCCCAATAGTTCATTTTTGCCTTTGCTTCCCTTGCCTTTGGCGATGTTTCTAGGAAGAAGTTACTGCGGCTGAGGTCGAAGAGGTTGCTGCCTGTGTTCTCCATTAGGATTTTGATGGACTCCTGTCTCACATCTAGGTCTTTCAACCATTTGGAGTCTGTTTTTGTGTGTGGTGTAAGGAAATGGTCCAGTTTCATTCTTATGCATGTGGCTGTCCAATTTATCCAACACCATTTGTTGAAGAGACTGTCTTTTTTCCATTGGACATTCTTTCCTGCTTTGTCAAAGATTAGTTGACCATAGAGTTGAGGGTCCATTTCTGGGCTCTCTTTTCTGTTCTATTGAATTATGTGTCTTTTTTTGTGCCAGTACCATACTGTCTTGATGATGACAGCTTTGTAATAGAGCTGGAAGTCTGGAATTCTGATGCCGCCAGCTTTGCTTTTCTTTTTCAACGTTCCTCTGGCTATTCCGGGTCTTTTCTGGTTCCATATAAATTTTAGAATTATTTGTTCCGTTTCTTTGAAAAAAGTGGATGGTATTTTGATGGGGATTGCATTCAATGTGTAGATTGCTTTAGGTAGCATTGACATCTTCACAATGTTTGTTCTTCCAATCCATGAGCATGGAACATTTTTCCATTTCTTTGTGTCTTCCTCAATTTCTTTCATGAGTATTTTATCGTTTTCTGAGTACAGACCCTTTGCCTCTTTGGTTAGATTTATTCCTAGTTATCTTATGGTTTTCGGTGCAATTATAAATGGGATTGACTCCTTAATTTGTCTCTCTTCTGTCTTGTTGTTGGTGTATAGGAATGCCACTGATTTCTGTGCACTGATTTTATATCCTGCCACTTTACTGAATTCCTGTATGAGTTCTAGCAGTTTTGGGGTGGAGTCTTTTGGGTTTTCCACATAAAGTATCGTATCATCTGCAAAGAGTGAGAGTTTGACTTCTTTGCCGATTTGGATGCTTTTATTTCTTTTTGTTGTCTGATTGCTGTGGCTAGGACTTCTAATACCATGTTGAATAGCAGTGGTGATAGTGGACATCCCTGCCACGTTCCTGACCTTAGGGGGAAAGCTCTCAGCTTTTCCCCATTGAGAATGATATTCGCTGTAAGTTTTTCATAGATGGCTTTTATGATGTTGAGGTATGTACCCTCTATCCCTATACTCTAAAGAGTTTTGATCAAGAAAGGATGCTGTACTTTGTCAAATGTTTTTTCTGCATCTATTGAGAGGATCATATGATTCTTGTTCTTTCTTTTGTTAATATATTGTATCACGTTGATTGATTTGCGGATGTTGAACCAACCTTGCAGCCCAGGGATAAATCCCACTTGGTCATGGTGAAGAATCCTTTTAATGGACTGTTGGATCCTATTGGCTAGTATTTTGGTGAGAATTTTTGCATCCATGTTCATCAAGGATATTGGTCTGTAATTCTCCTTTTTGATGGGGTCTTTGTCAGGTTTGGGGATCAAGGTAATGGTGGCCTCATAAAATGGGATTGGAACTTTTCCTTTCATTTCTATTTTTTGGAACAGTTTCAGGAGAATAGGTATTAATTCTTCTTGAAATGTTTGGTAAAATTCCCCTGGGACGCCATCTGGCCCTGGGCTTTTGTTTCTTGGGAGATTTTTGATGACTGCTTCAATTTCCTTAGTGGTTATAGGTCTGTTCAGGTTTTCTATTTCTTCCTGGTTCAATTTTGGTAGTTGATACATCTCTAGGAATGCACCCACTTCTTCCAGGTTATCTAATTTGCTGGCATAGAGTTGCTCATAATATGTTCTTATAATTGTATTTCTTTGGTGTTGGTTGTGATCTTTCCTCTTTCATTCATGATTTTGTGGATTTGGGTCATTTCTCTTTTCTTTTTGATAAGTCTGGCCAGGGGTTTATCAATCTTGTTCATTCTTTCAAAGAACCAGCTCCTAGTTTCATTGATCTGTTCTACTGTTCTTTTGGTTTCTGTTTCATTGATTTCTGCTTTGATCTTTATATGTCTCTTCTGCTGGGTTTAGGCTTTATTTGCTGTTTTTTCTCTAGCTCCTTCAGATGTAGGGTTAGGTTGTGTATTTGAGACCTTTCTTGTTTCTTGAGAAAGGCTTGTATTGCTATATACTTTCCTCTTATGACTGCCTTGCTGTATCCCAAAGATTTTAAACGGTTGTGTTTTCATTTTCATTGGTTTCAATGAATTTTTTAATTCTTCTTTAATTTGCTGGTGGACCCATTCATTCTTTACTAGGATGCTCTTTAGCCTCCATGTATTTGAGTTCTTTCCGAATTTCCTCTTGTGATTGAGTTCTAGTTTCAAAGCATTGTGGTTTGAAAATATGCAGGGAATAATCCCAATCTTTTGGTACTGGTTGAGACCTGATTTGTGACCTAGGATGTGATCTATTCTGGAGAATGTTCCATGGGCACTAGAGAAGAATGTGTATTCCGTTGCTGTGCGATGGAATGTTCTGAATATGTCTATGAAGTCCATTTGGTCCAGTGTGTCATTTAAAGTCCTTATTTCCTTGTTGATCTTTTTCTTAGATGATCTGTCCATTTCAGTCAGGGGGGTGTTAAAGTCCCCCAGTATTATTGTATTGTTGTCAATGTGTTTCTTTGCTTTTGTTATTAATTGCCTTATATAACTGGCTGCTCCAATGTTAGAGGCATAGATATTTACAATTGTTAGATCTTCTTGGATAGACCCTTTAAGTAGGATATAGTGTCCTTCCTCATCTCTTATTACACTCTTTGGTTTAAAATCTAATTTGTCTGATATAAGGATTGCCACCCCAGCTTTCTTTTGGTGTCCATTAGCATGGTAAATGGTTTTCCACCCCCTCACTTTCAATCTGGGGGTGTTTTGGGTCTAAAATGAGTCTCTTGCAGACAGCATATTGATGGGTCTTGTTTTTTCATCCAATCCGATACCCTGTGTCTTTTGATTGGGGCATTTGGCCCATTTACGTTCAGGGTCAGGATTGAAAGATATGAATTTAGTGCCACTGTATTGCCTCTAAGATGACTGTTGCTGTCTATTGTCTCTGTTCCTTTCTGGTCTAATTTGCTTTTAGGCTCTCTCTTTGCTTAGAGGACCCTTTCCAATATTTCTTGGAGGGCTGGTTTTGTGTTTGCAAATTCCTTTAGTTTTTGTTTGTCCTGAAGCTTTTTATCTCTCCTTCTATTTTCAATGACAGCCTAGTTGGATATAGTATTCTTGGCTGCATATTTTTCTCATTTAGTGCTCTGAAGATATCATGGCAGTCCTTTCTGGCCTGCCAGGTCTCTGTGGATAGGTCTGTTGCCAATCTAATGTTTCTACCATTATAGGTTACATATCTCTTCTCCTGAGGTGCTTTGAAGATTTCCTCTTTGTTTCTGAGACTCGTAAGTTTTACTAGTAGATGTCGGGGTGTTGACCTATTTTTATTGATTTTGAGTGGGTTTCTCTGTGCCTCCTGGATTTTGATGCCTGTTTCTTTCCCCACATTAGGGAAGTTCTCTGCTATAATTTGCTCCAATATACCTTCTGCCCCTCTCTCTCTTTCTTCTTCTTCTGGGATCCCAATTATTCTAATGTTGTTTCATCTTATCGTATCGCTTATCTCTCGAATTCTGCCCTCGTGATCCAGTAGTTGTTTATCTCTCTTTTTCTCAGCTTCTTTGTTTTCCATAATTTGGTCTTCTATATTGCTAATTCTCTATTCTGCCTCATTTATCCTAGCACTTAGTGCCCCCATTTTTGATTGCACCTCATGAATAGCCTTTTTGATTTTGACTTAGTTAGATATTAGTTCTTTTATTTCTCCAGGAAGGGTTTCTCTAATAACTTCCATGCTTTTTTCAAGCCCAGCTAGTATCTTTAAAGTCATGATTCTGAACTCTAGGTCCGACATCGCACTAAGGTCCATATTGAGTAGGTCCCTGGCAGACGGTGCTACCTCTCATTCTCTTTATGAGGTGATTTTTTCCGTCTTGTCATTTTGCCCAGAGGAGAATAGATGAATGAGAGAACAAAATGCTAACAGGTTAACAACGTCCCCAGAAAATACACTCTAAACAAATCAGAAAAGACGTGAAACCAGGGGAAAAGAAAGGGAAAGAAAGAGAAAAAAAAAGAAAAAGAAAAAGATAAAAACAAACAAAAACAGAACAAAACAGACAGAATATGATCAAAAATGACTAGGCTAGTGCATAGATCAGTGCCACACACTATATTTCGTGTGTATTTTGGTCTGTTAGAAGAAAGTGCCTCCTAAAATTTTAAAGAAAGAAAGACTTATATATGTACAAAATAAGGGTTGATACAATGAAGGGATGGAAGATGACTGTAAAGATGAAAATTATAAAAGATTTTATATAGGAATTCATAAGATACAAGTTGTTTGAAAAAAGAAAGAAGTTTTAAAAAAGAAGGGAAAAAAAGCGAGAGAATGTGATCAGGCAGGAGACTAGAACAAATACATACACTTGTGATTTAGGCTATATTTTGATCTGTTAGAAGAAACTGTATCTCATAATTTTAAAGAGAGAACAACTTTTATATATATCTGGCAAAAATAAGCATAAGTACTATGAAGGGGTAGAATATGACTATAAAAATGTAAAATAAAAATGTTTTTTTAAAAAAGGGATTGAGAAGATGTTGGTTGAAAAGGGGAAAAAGAAAAATTAAAAAAAAAAAACAGTTAAAAAAGATTAACTTTGAAAGACTAATGAATCATGGTAAAAAAGCCATGAATTCTATGTGCAGTATTTCCCTAGCGCTGGTGTTCTCCCGTTCTCATTGATCGGTAAACTTGGTCTTGGCTGGCTGTTTGTGCTGATCTTCTGGGGGAGGGGCCTGTTGCCGTGGTTCCCAAATGTCTTTGCCGGAGGCGGAATTGCCCCATCCTTGTCCGTCCGGGCTAAGCAATCGGCTTGGGTTTGCTCTTGGGAGCTTTTGTTCCCTGCAAGCTCTCCGTACAGCTTGGGAGGACGAGAGTGAAAATGGTGGCCTCCCAATCTCCGCCCGGAGGCGCCAAAAACTCGAGGCCCTGCTCCTCATTGCGCCCCCAGAGAAAAGCAGTTAGTCACTCCCGTCTCCCTGGTCTCCGGCCGCACTCCGTGTTCACCCGGCCTATAACCAAGCATTTCTATCTCTGGCACCCGACCCCGTGTGGAGTCTCCAAACCCAGCTGATCCCTGCGGTGCGCTCCCGCGCCCCTCCTCCCGGGGGAGGGAGGGGAGTCTCCCCGGATCTGCCGCTTGTTGGGTCCCTGCTGGAGGTGCAGTGGCCCGACTGGGCCGCGGATCACAGTTTACGGCCACCCCGAGCTGAGAGCCCGCGCCTCGGCTCCGTCTCTGCAGCCGGCTTCCCCGCTCCGATACCTGGGAGCTCTGCTGCACTCAGGCACCCCCGGTCTTTCTGTGACCCCGAGGGTCCTGAGACCACACTGTCCCGCGAGGTTTCCAGCCCCTGCTTAGCCACTAGAGCGACGTCCCTCAGCGGAGCCGGCTTCTAAAAGTTCTGACTTTGTGCTCTGCGGCTCTATCACTTGCCAGAAGCGGCCGACGGAGGCCCCCTCCCCCGCCGTCTCTCCTCCTGAATATCTCCTCGGATTCACTTCTCCGCACATCCTACCTTCCAGAAAGTGGTCACTTTTCTGTTCAGAGAGTTGTTGCTACTCTCTTCCTCGATCTCCTGTTGAGTTCGTAGGTGTTCAGAATGGTTTGATCCCTATTCAGCTGAATTCCTGAGACCAGACGAAATCCAGGTCTCCTACTCCTCCGCCATCTTGCTCTGCCCCCCTATGTTTGGGTTTTTTTAAAGCCACCCTTTATCCTATTAATTTCCTATTATTGTTAGCTTGGCTGAGACATAGTATGATGAGTGGGTATTGAATTTGTCAAATGATTTTCCTTCATAAACTGAGTTGATCATTTAATTGTGCCTGTTTTTGTATTGACATAAAGTGTTTTTCATTATATTCCCTTAATTTTCTTTTAATGTCTCTAAGACGTGTAGTTATGTCTTTTTAATGCCTAATATTAACCATCTGTGCTTTCTCTGTTTTTTCTTAACTTAGATTTTTATCAATTTTATTGTTTTTTTAATAGAAACTTTTTGGGGGGTTTTATTAAATTTCTCTGATGTTTTCTGTTGTCAATATCCTCGATTTCTACTTTCACCTTAGTTATTTCCTTGCTCTTACTTACTTAGGGTTTAGTTTTTCTTTTGTTTTTCTGTTAATTTTTACTTCCTCTTAAAAGTTTTAGGATGGCAGCTTAGATCATTGTGCATGTGTGTGTTTGGGGGTGTGTATGTGTGTGTGTGTGTGTGTGTGTGTGTGTGTGTGTGTGTGTATAAAACTTTAGCTGCATCTCATAAATTTTGATATGTTGTGTTTCTTATTTTAACTCATTTCAAAAATTTTTTTTAGTTTTCCTCATGATTTCCTCTTTGATCAATGTATTATTTAGAAACGGGTTGTTTAATCTACAAATATTTGGGGATTTTACAGATACCTATTATTGAATTCTGATTCAATTCTGTTTTAGTCAAAGAACATACTCTGTGTCATATGAATTCTTTGAAATTTATGGAGACTCATTGCATGGTCCTGCAATGGTCTATAGTGGTGAATGTTACATATACATTTGAAAAGAATGTGTATTCTGCTTATTAGGTAGAGTTGCTCTGAAAATATCAGTTAGGCCAAGTTTCCTATTCCCAATGTGTTAGGAATTAAATAATTTTTTCCTGCAACTCTTGAAATAATTATATGACTTTTTCTCCTTTAATATGGTGGTTTCTATTGATTGATATGCAAATGTTATTTTAATGGTGCATTCTATGAATATATCTAATTAATGATGATATAGTATCTTTTTCATATGTTGCTGGATTTGATTGGTTAATATCTTATGTAGGACTTTTGCCTCGTATAAGTTCACAAGAAAATGGCCTTTAATTTTTTCTTTCTTGTATAGTTGTTCTCAGATACTTTGGTATTAAAGTAATGCTGACCTCACAAAACAAGTTGGGAAGTGGTCTCTGTTTTTCTTCTCTGAAAGTGTTTACATAAGATTGATGTTAGTCCTTTCTTAACTGTGAAGATATATGTGACTAGAGTTTTCTTTGTGGGAAAGTTTTTAATTACAGAATCCATTTCTATACAAAATACTCCTACAAATAAATAAGACGGAGAAAATTCAATATTGACAAAATGGGCAAAGTCTTGAACAGGAACCTTACAGAGGACATTCAAATGGCCAAAAACTTTAAAGTGTCCAACTTTACCATTCTTCTGGGAGATGTAAATTAAAGCCACAATGAAATACATTATGTACCACCTGAATGGCCAAAACAAAAATGATAGAAAATGCCACATGATGAGAAGGATATGAAATAACTGGAAACCCATACAGTGCACTGCACAAAAGAAGATATCCTAATTACATACAAAGGTGCACAATCACATTAATTTTCCGGGAAATGTCAATTAAAACCACAGTGAGATGCTACTATATATCACACACACAGGTGAAGACTGAAAAAGACAGACAACGTAAAGTATAGTTCAAGATGTGGAAGGACAGGAACATACTTTGAAACACTGGGCATTATCAATTATGGTAAAATATATTCATATGCTCTAGTCCAAGATATATACCCAATATTCCCCATCTGATCAAAGGTACGTGGCAAGGATGTCCAGGGAAGCACTGTTTGGAACTCAAATGTTCATAAATAGTAGAAAGGATAAATCAATTGCAAAGAGTGAAAGAGTGGGAAACACACAGAAGTCAATGATGCATAACATGATGACAACATGTGAGAGAGGTATGAAGAATCCTTGCCATAAGAAAAGTCTTCGAATGGATTCTGATTCTGATCTCTGTAAGAAATTTCATTTATTATTAGTCTCCATTACTGAAAGGACACTGGTAAGTTTATCCCCCTTGGGTGATATAGAGCTTTGCAAGCCACTTCAATATTTGGTTAGTTTATAACATAAAGTTTTCTTTCTTTGTCAATTACACTGTCCCGAAAACAGTGCATTTCTGATATATTTGCTACATGTACAAGAAAACATAGGTTTTTAATCTCTTTTCCCTGTTTTTAATCTCTTGTTCCTTCTATTTCTGCTTGAGGACTGATTTTTGAATCGTCTTGTTTTCTAATACTGTGTTAAAAGCAGCAAACAAGGGTTCCTGCGTAGCTCAGTCAGTTAAGTGTCCCACTCTTGATTTCAGCTTGCATCATGATCTCAGGGTGGTGGGATCAGTCCTGCATGGGGCTCTGTGCTAAGCACGGAGTGTGCTTGTCCCTCTCCCTCTGTTCCTCCCCCTGCTCTCTCTCTCTCTCTCTCTCTCAAATCAATCAATCAAACAATAAAATCTTTTTTAAAAAAGTAAAAGCAGCAAACAATTGAAAATGCACTTTTAATGCTCTATTTCCAACAACACACTTTCCAGACTCAGCAGACAAATGTCCTAACTTCAGTTACACAAGCTGTCAATGCTACATTTGTATGTGTTTTTTGAGAAGACCATCTAAACCATATGGGGCTTGAATGATTAAATGATGTGAAACTTTTAATCATTCTAAATCTGAGGTTATTGGAAAGAAGCTATGCATAGCTCTAAGGATGAACATGAAATCCCTAAAACTGAGGAAGAGAACGTCTTTCTTCCTTTTCTTGAGCAGCTTTGTGAATGAAAAAGATTCCAATGTTAAATGAAGGAAACCATATATGTGGCCAAAAGTATTATCTCAGAATCACATGTGCCTCTTTTTGTCTTCCAGCAAAAGAAACATCTGACCCCCTATTTTTTTATTCAAGAGCTGAAAATCTTCAATAAAGCACAAAGGCTCAATTTTAGAAAAAAATAGAGTCCAAATGAACAATATAGTATGGAACAGAAGCAGGTGCATGTGAAAATAAAATGCAGTTTCATAACTGGATGAAAATCATATAGTTCAGTATCAAGATGACAACCCTATTTTGCAGCCATAATTGTTAGTCTTGTAGGAGCACAGTCTCTACTCAGCAGGCTTTTGTGTGCAAACATGTGTGCATGTGAGAGAGACGGGGAAAGAGAGAAAGAGAGAGCTTATCAGAAGCTTATTATACTTTCTAATATATACAAATACTACATATATCTATATCCCCTTCCATGTATATATATTGTATGTATTAATAAAATATTACATATATGTGCATATATATGTTTAAATGTTTTTACCCCGGAATAAAATACTGATTCTGTTTCCACATAAGGCAATACCAAATTCAAAAAACTTGAAAAATTGGATTTTTGTGAAATTGATAAAAATTTGTTATTTAATTAAAAGTCTTAGTTCTCATTTTGCTGCTCTGAACAATACCTATTTAATAGCAGATTTACCCCAAAATCACTGGGATAATACACAGAAGTCCCAAGCGTGCTTTGGTACAAGAAGGAATAATTACATACTTAAAATGGATAATAGTTCAAGGCTTTTATATCTCATATCAATATATAACATTTGATTAAACAAAATCTTTAGCCCAAAGTATCATTTTTACTTCTCAAAATAAAAGGTCTAAAATCTATGAATTTCTAGTCCTACATACTGATTTTTTAAACTAGTCATCTGTTTATTCTCTTATATACATGTCGTATGCGTGTGTGTGCATGTGTGTGCATGCTGTGTATCAAGGCAAATTTTATTCTAAACTAATGGTTTAATTCACCTTTAAATTCTTCTAGTTTGCATGGCTAATGCATTGATAAGACTTCAGGACAATGACTCTCTCTTTTCCCTATCGGCTTCTGTTTGTGTGTTTTACATTTAAACTAAGATTATTGAGCTTGAGAATCATATTTTAATCAGTTTAAAAACAAAGAGATATAACTTATAGATGTTATATTTCTTTAACAGAGAATTATCTAATGGAGACCTTTTCTTTTTTGTTTTTTGTTTTGTTTTTGTTTGGTGCTTGGTTTCACTCCTTTGCATTTTAAAAAGATATAAGGCTAAATTCGTTCTAATTAATACTTCTAAAAAATCTGCTTGGATTTAACAATAATATTTTACTGGTAGATAACTTTCCTCAACTGAGTTCTTTATTATGTTTAATAAAGGACAACTCATGGCATTCAACATTTTAAAAATCAAATTTGAAAAAAAAAATCTGCTATTTAACTAGCTACAGATGATTTTATTCATTCATTAAACATTTAAGCAGTAACTTAAAAGATATTCAAGGCAATTCAGAGGAAAAACTTAAGATCAGAAGCAATTAGTGCTGCCACACATGCAAAACATTTGTTTTTATTTTTCTTTTCCATTTATAACTTGAGTTTCAAAAAGAAGACATTTATGTTAGGATCCTACAAATGACTCTTATTTTTCTTGTTTAGCTGTTGCCCCAAATTGAAACAAGAATGTGCTTGTCAAATACTTTGCAAAATAGAGGCTTCTGGATATTTTCATTACATTTCTCAAGAAGTACAAAATCACTTGCCACCAGCTTCAGAGGGGACATCTCCAAATCTTGGTATATAAACAAGCTAATAAACTAAACTACTACACCAATGGAAATACTTACATGCAAACTTTTATGGAAAAAAAATGTAAAGATTACTTTCCATGTAGAATTTTGATAGGTAATATTCATTTCTTAGTTGAAATATTAACTATAATAAAATGAATTTGACAAATGAAAAATTGGCTTGCACAGCCGGCATACATGAACTATAATTTTATAGTTTAAGTGTATAATTTTAAAATTGTATATTTAAAATAAAGTACAGTATTTTTTAGCTATGACATTAACTTTTTAAAATCTCATTTTCTGGGGCACCCGGATGGCTCAGTCAGTTAAGTCACTGCCTTCAGCTCGGGTCATGATCTCGGGGTCCTGGGACTGAGCCCCGCATCAGGCTCCATGCTCAGCAGGGAGTCTGCTCCTATTTCTCTTCCTCTGCCCCTCCCCCCGCCCATGTTCTCTCTTGCACTCTATCTCAAATAAATAAATAAAATCTTGTGAAAAACAATCTCATTTTCTTTGGAGATCAAATTAATGACAAGTTGGAATGGCTGAGTTCATTTATGAAAGAAACTTCCAAAACACATTTTTATCCATTAAATAATTTTTTTACAAATTTATTTAAAAATTGGAAGAATCTTAAAATGTGTACTTCCTGCTCTTCATTTCAGAAACAAAAACCAGTTTGTAGAGGATCAGTCACCTACTATACCGGTAAGGATTTATGTTGTAAGAAACATAGGCAAGGCAAGAATCAGAAACAGAAAAATAAGTGTTGGGAGAACAGAAGGAAGTTCAAAGAGCTGAGAGGAAGGCCAAAGAATCAGACTTATACAATAACAGACCTGGAGGAAGATAGGTAAATTTGGTCAAATTCAGGAATATGAAGAGACTGGTAAGAATGCCTCTGTTAGCACCACTATTTATGGATAAATATCCCTGAAACCACTGGACTCAAGATACTTACTACTGTTTCCACACTGAATAGTTTCTTAACTTCTCTGGCTTTTTTTGGTTATACCTTCCAGTTTAAGAAGCTCAGGTAAGGACACCCCACCTAATTGCCATGCCTATGTCATGTGCCTGTTTCAAGACTACTTAAGGGAAAGAGAGGAAACGTGGGCTACGATGGCTTTCGTAGTGGAAAACAGGGCCTTCAGCCTACCAGGATTAACTCAAGTAGGAGGAGCCATCTCTCACCCCACCAAACCCCAAAAAAGAGTCATTCAGACGTCAGGTTCCAAAAATAATAACAAGGGCACACTACAGACTCCGACATCCAAATCCATCCTTTTTCTTGTTTCAATTTCTGAAACCAATGGGCCATGCTCAGTTACTACAAACAGCAACAAGTCACAATCTCTAGGTGATGTCTCAGTATTCAGTAAAGATTTGTATGAGTATTCTGAAGTGTACCGCCATTATGTATCCCACTTATAGAAGGAAGAAAGCAGGAAAAAAAAGGGCCATTTATTTAAAATATCTACCTATACATGACACAACAAGCATGGAAGGAAATATAGGTAAGAGTGTGGCTTCTCTATTTTTGTAATTGTTCTCCAGATTTTAAGTATTTGCAATATTTCTCTTTCCTCATTCTATGTTCCCATTTCTTCAGCCATCTCCCGAGCTGAAGAAGAGTTCATTAGGCACATGTATTCAATTGAGAGTGGTCTGAGCCCCGAGTGGCTTTCTTTCATAAAACTGCAGTTGTTTTCCCATATCACTTACTTCCAGACAGTGTAGTATTAAAAAAATCCTCCAGGGGATCACATGAACTTTGAATTTTATAAACACTGCTTTCCCTCTGTTGGGTATCAGCAACCTTATTTCTCCTTAATAATTAAGATCAATCACTTCAACCAATGCCATAACCTCCCAACTGTCCCAACTCCTTTTTTGTTGTTTTGTTTTATGTTTTGTGTGGGTTTTTTTGTATTTTGTTTTGTTTTGTTTTTGCAATGGCATTAAAAGGCTGAAATTGTCAGGTGTCAGTCATTTAGAATTTAAGAGACATATTATATTTCACAGTGGAAGCATGCATTTTAGGGTACTTAAATGAGAACCTAGAGGTATCAAAATTTGAAATGAAACTGAGTGATTCGTTAGATTTAATCATGAAAGACACCATCTCTACTTCCTCCTGTTTATTACACGCAAGCTGGGTAGGAACAACCAGCATCATATATTGTGCACTGAATCAGATCCTATATGGCATCTCATAAAACAGTGCCATTTTGCCCCTTTCAAGTCCCTGATCATCCAGTTAAACCATGAACCACTGTTAGTGTCTGCTCATGAAATGTTTAGATTTACCTATTTTCTTGCCATCTTTTCTTCAAACAAGGGGAATTATTAAATGGGCCATTTGAAATTTTGCCCACTGGAAGCTTCTTCCTTCTAGGCCATCTCTATCAAATATAACACAATCATCAACTTCTGGCATAGGTCAGTATATCATCAGAACCATCTATAATCTAGGATCTAGGCTCAATTATGTTCCTCAGTTCATTGTCTGTAGAAAACCACATGAATTCATAAGTACAGGTTATGTGGGGATGGGAAAGTGAAGCAGAAGCAGGCATTACCAGAGTTTTATTTATTTTTTACTTTATTTAAGCTCTATGCCCAACGTGGGGCTTGAACTCATGACCCTGAGATCAAGAGTTACATGCCCTATGGACTGAGACAGCCAGGCACCCCAGCATCACCAGAGTTTTGATCATCCTTTTCATACTACTAGATGTTGGAGCACTCCTGGACCAATAACTGATTTTGGTAATGAGAAATAAAGATCCCATTTATATTGGGCAGATCACTTTATGTGGCTGCCTGCTGTCCCATGGCCAAGGGTACAGACTTCACCAAGATTTCATATTTCCAAAGCCCATACCCTATTCATGATACATACAATATGTGTGTGTGTGTGTGTGTGTGTGTGTGTGTGTGTGTGTGTGTGTGGATTTATTTATTTATTTATTTATTTATTTATTTATTTATTTATCTATCTATCTAGAGCCATATTATAATGCGGGTATGGCCCTTCTGTCATGATGAGGGTATGGCCCTTCTAGAAAATCCTAATGGATTTTTTTCTGTGATTTGCTTATGAAGCCTTGCCATAGTTTTCACATAGATAAGATTCCATAGCCATGAGGCAAGATGTCTGTCCTTCTTAGGTGATGGCAAATAGCTTCTATTTTGTTTTTCTTTTTGTTTTTTCAACTCATTGCCAGAGTGTTTCTTGTTTGTTTTTGTTTATTTGTTTTCAAACTGATATCTGTGACAAAATGTCAGCAACTCCACAGATTGACACCAGAAAGGAAAATCCAGAGGAACGGAGATTTACTAAGCACATTTATGATAATCCACTCTCATTCTCTGAGACATCCACCTTTTTCATTAGTCAGTCTGTGATCCTGAATGGAGATATGATAGGCATTTCAACTTGTACATTTTGTTTTCAATTCTTTGAACTAATCTTTTTGATTCTTCCAAGGATGCTAGATTCCCTTTTACTTATTACTGTAGTTTGTGAAGATGATTTCAGAGACATCTTACTTGCTTCTATGCAACAGAAAAACCAATGTCCCATAAATCAGAGAGCCAATATGGGATCCTGTCATTTGTTGAGACTATTTATAAACCACACAATCAGCTGCTGGTGGAAGAAATGCAGGATGTATTTTGAGATCACTGCAGTTCTACCATGAGGCGAACTTAGAAAACAACTCAAGTTATAACCAGACACCTCTAAGCCTGTGCTCTGACTGAGAGTAAATTGGTGTTCTTGGTCCACCGGGGGTAGTGCTCGTTCAGAGTCAGTTCAAAAAAATCCCTTAGGAGAGGGTGTCCTGTGGATATGGAGTGAGTAGTCAGAAAAAGAGAGGGTCCTACTCTGGGTCAGGAGGGGGATAAGGGAGAGGACAGCGTCGCAAACTCAAATGTCTACACAGCCCAGTCGATAATATAAACTGGTGCCATAGGCTGGGCAATATAAGAGTGTTCTTAGCTTTCACAAATAAATATGAGCTCTCCTATATTTCTTAAAACAGGAGGCCCTCTCTCAGTCTATCTTTTGTTTCCCGCTTTTGATAATATAAGGGTTACGAAACATGTTTTGCTTTCTTCTTATCTCTACTACAAAAAAATTAGCCAAAGTTCAAGATACACATTTACAGATGCTAAGCTTCAGGGCCAGGGAGGCAATGGCAGAGCTGGGACTGGACACAGAATCCCATCTAAAGGGGCAGCTGGCTCTTCTGCTCTGGGTGCCAGTTGGGTAGGGGGCTGAAGAGGGGAATCGAGATCCAGTATGGCTATATCTTTAAAATTTTCAATAGATACCATGGTGTATGTAAAAACTTATGGTTTAAAATTTTTAACAAATAATTTTTTTAATTAGCCTTAAAAAAAAAAACACCCAAAAGCAAAATTTAAAAATCCCTTAAAAATCTTGGCATTCCCCTTCTCAAATATAAATTTGCCCTGGTAAAGGACCACAGGTCCTAAGGTGGAAGAGTAAGAGAAACTGGCTAAGTACTTGTGATGTTATCATAGGGTGCTTCTTTAAGACTTGTGTTCCTCAAGGGGCACCTGGGTGGCTCAGTCAGTTAAGTGTCTGCCTTTGGCTCAAGGTCATGATCCCGGGGTCCTGGAACTGAGCCCTGCATCGGGCTCCTTGCTCAGTGGGGAGACTGCTTCTCCCTCTCCCTCTGCCTGCCCCTGATGTTCCCCCTGCCTATGCTATCTCAAATAAATAAATAAATAAATAAATAAATAAATAAAATCTTATAAAAAAAAAAGTTGGTTCCCCCAGGTGCAGATCAAAAGCAGTAACAAGGAATAAAGTACAAGTGATATATTAAGGAAGTATTCCCGTGGGAAACTATTAAAGAACTGGAGGGAGCACAAGAACAAAGAGGAAGAAATTGAGAAGTGCGCAAATTTTAGGTTGCTTTATCCTGTTCCAAGAGGGAATCTTTGGATTGTAAATTACTCCTCAAAATGCTCTAACACAATGGAGCTGGGGTTTTACATTCTCCCTCAAACATTAATCATTGTTGGTCACAAGGGTTGCTTGGGGGGACCAAAGTTCTCAGGTACTTCCAGATCTCTGCTTATGTGGACATAGTTTCAGTAGCCCAAAAGGAGTCTTCCAAATAAGAATCTAAAGTAAACACACACCAAAACTGGAGGGGATACACAGAGAAAAAAAAAATGGGATCCAAAAGGAGCACTTAAAAGGTCTACAAGAGGGGTGCCTGAGTGGCTCAGTTGTTAAGCGTCTGCCTTTGGCTCAGGTCATGATCCCAGGGTCCTGGGATCAAGCCCCGCATTGAGCTCCCTGCTCAGTGGGGAGCCTGCTTCTCCCTCTCCCACTTCCCCTGATTGTGCTCCCTCTCTCACTATGTCTCTGTCAAATAAATAAAATCTTAAGAAGAAAAAAAAAAGAGGGGCGCCTGGGTGGCTCAGATGGTTAAGCATCTGCCTTTGGCTCGGGTCATGATCCCGAGGTCCTGGGATCGAGTCCCGCATCGGGCTCCCTGCTCCTTGGGAGCCTGCTTCTCCCTCTGCTTCTCTCTCTCTCTCCCCTCCACTCTGTCTCTCATGAATAAATAAATAAAATCTTTAAAAAAAAAAAAAAAAGAAGAAAAAAAAAAGGTCTACAAGAGGTACTCCATGTCATGTCAAGTAAAGGGCCACAGAAACTACAAAAAATTGAGTGAGGTGAGAGTGACTCAAGTTTGAGATCCATTCACCAGAGTTAGGTTTTAAATTTAGACAAATAAAAACAGGGCTTCAGTGAACTGGCCATCCATTTCGGCCCTAAGGATCTGATGATCAATTAACCACTGTATACCTGATCTTTCAAAATGATACTAACTAACCTTGTTGCTTATGTAAGCATGCCGCTTTGCTTACTGTTTGGGCTCTTTTTCCACTGCATGCCCAAGGAATCTGTCATTTCTATGAAAATCAAGAGCCATTTTAACTTTAGAATCTCTAACCAATAATCCAAAACTAAATGAAACATCTGTAAAGTGTTTTCAAATATTACAGGGACTCTGTCACCAATATAATTCCTTAAAGTCTTTAAAAAGGAAGTATTACCTTGGACATCTTGGGAATACAAATATGTGGGTAGGTGGAGCACTCATGTTGAAAATATTAAAGTATTCTTACCAACTGAAATACTTGAATTCATGAATTTTTGGCACAACTTTATTTAGAGTGAGTGATAAGTGCATTTAGGTCTCTATGTAGTGCCTTTGTCATACTTGCCAGAGGCCAGAGTAGAGTGCATATCCTGCTTACCTAGAACTCACTGAAGGTTTATTTCTTCCCAAAGGAACCACAGTTTTGTTCAGATATCCCCTTCTGACACAGCCAAGTGGTTCACGGGATACTGAGTCTGATTGGTTCAGGAATGTTCAAATGACTTAATTTGGCCATTAAGGAATGGGGGAAGTTTTGTGAGCTCATGGAAATGTTTCCTTACTTCTAAGAGAGCAGAGAAACCATCTTATCATCCTTTGGGGATTGTTATTTAGATACGCTGCCTAGACTTCCGCAGCTACCAATCCCCAAAGGTACTCAACTATGTGGAATAGATTTGGAAAGAAACTATGTCCCTAATGACATCATTGGGCTATTTAAAGGCCTGACTCTGAAGCCCTCCTGTATCTCTGAGCTTTGTGATATAAAAGATACTGTATTTACTTATTTTTTAATTCAGTCTTAAGTGGAATTCTGACACTTGTGGGTGAAAGCATAACAGGCTAGGAGATAAAATATCTTGTCTCATTAACTTTCATAAGTGGAGGCAGATCTTTGCTTCTCAAGACTTCCATTATTAGTCGCAGGATACATGTATGAGCAATTCAGAACATAAGTCCCTGTTACATAGATGTCCTGCTTTTTCTGGGCACACTGAATCTTCAAAGCAAAGTAAGAGAGACTTGACATGGGCAGTCCCTCTTCTTGATTCTGTTCCAAAAAAGATACGAGTAGGAGCCTTTTTGTGGCTCTTGGCTCAATATTAATCATAGGTAAAGGGATAATTTTGAGGTTGGATTTGCAGGAAAAGATGTACGTAAATGTTAATGTGATAAGGGAGCACGTGGGAGGCTCAGTCAGTTGAGCATCTGACTTGATTTCAGCTCAGGCCATGATCTCTGGGTTGTGGGATTGAGGCCCACGTCAGGCTCTGCACTCACTGCAGAGTCTGCTTGGGGTACTGTCCTCTCCCTCTATGCCTCCCCCAGCTTGCTCACTTGCTCTCTGTCTCAAAATAAATAAATAAAATTTAATTTAACAGAAACAACTAATGTGATAGGGGCACCTGGCTGGCTCAGTCAGTACAGCATGTGACTCTTGATCTCAGAGTTGTGAGTTCAAGCCCCACACTGGGCATAGAGCTCACCAAAAAAAAAAAAAAAAAAAAAAAAAAAAATTAATTAAAAAATTGTGATAGATTTCTTCTTAGTTAACAATTTTAACTAATTACTGATCAGCAAACAATAATGTTAAGGCTATCTTATGTTTTAACAACCAGAAAACTACAGAGGTACTTCCATTTGAAGAAAGCATGTGAATAAGACATTGCAGAACCATATTTCTTCCCATAAACCCACTTGATATCATTAAATGAAACACTCATTTGGTGAATGTGGAAAGATAGGAGAAAACAAGATAAGTATAAAAAGTATAAAACAACAATTACATAGAATTGCTTGGGAAATTCAAAGATATTTTGCTGGCCATAGGAAGTTTATAAATTAGTAATAATTAAGTGTCGAAATACCTTTAAGTTGACAGAATATATCTAGTTTTATGAATTTGAGATGTATAGAATTTTGAAGAAAAAAATTTCTTAATTAATATAAACTTTGAGAAGAGGAGCAAGATGGCAGAGGACTAGGAGACCTACATTTCGTCTGGTCCCAGGAATTCAGCTAGATAGTTATCAAACCATTCAGAACACCTACAAACTCAGCGGGAGATCGAAGAATAGCAGCAATTCTATGAACAGAAAAGAGACCACTTTCGAGAAGGTAGGACGTGTGGAGAAGTGAATCCGAGGCGATATTCGGGAAGATAGATGGCGGGGGAAGGGGCCTCCATCAGCCGTTACTGGCAAGTGATAGAGCAGTGGGGCGCAAAATCCAAACTTTCAGAAGTCTGCTCTGCTGAGGGATGTTGCTCCAGTGGCTAAGTGGGGGGTGGGACACGTGTGGGACAGTGTGGTCTCAGGACCCTCGAGGTCACAGAAAGACCCAGGGGTGCCTGAGTGTGGCAGAGCTCCCAGGTATTGGAGCAGGGAAGCCAGCTGCAAAGAGTAAGCCAAAGAGCGGGCTCTCAGCTTGGGGTTGGCATAAACCATGATCCGTGGCACAGTCGGGACACTGCTCTTCCAGCAAGGGCCCAACAAGCGGCAGATCCAGGGAGACTCCCCTCCCTCCCTGGGGAGGAGCAGCGCGGGAGTGCACCACAGGAATCTGGTGGGTTTGGAGGCTCCAAACGGGGTAATGTGTCAGAGATAGAAATGTTCAGTCACAGTCCAGGTGAGCACAGAGTGCGGCCGGAGACCACGGAGACAGGAGTGATTGACTGCTTTTCTCTGTGGGCACACTGAGGAGTGGGGCCCGGAGTTCTCGGCTCCTCTGGGGCAGAAATTGGAAAGCCACCATTTTCACTCTCATCCTCCAAAGCTGTAAGGAAAGCTTTCAGGGAACAAAAGCTCCCCAGAGCAAACCCAGCAAACTCGAGCAGATTACTTAGCCTGGCCCCTGGCAAAGGCAGTGCAATTCTGCCTGCGGCAAAGACATTTGAGAATCACTGCAACAGGCCCCTCCCCCAGAAGATCAACAAGAACATCCAGCCAAGACCAAGTTTACTAGTCAAGGAGAACTGCAAAACTCCAGCACTATGGGAATACAGAACACAGAATTCATGGCTTTTTTCCCCATGATTCTTTAGTCTTTCAAAGTTAATTTTTTTAATTTTAATTTTTTCTTTTTCTATTGTTTTAGTTGAATTTTTCTTCTTTCCTTTTTCAACCAACATCTTATCAATTCCTTTTTTAAAATCTTTTTAAATTTTCATTTTTACAGTCATATTCTATCCGTTCATTGTATTTAACCTTATTTTTTGTATATATATATGAGTTTTTCTTTCTTTAAAATTTTGGGAGGCAATTTCTTCTAACAGACCAAAATACATCCAAAATCTAGTGTGTGCCTCTGTTCTATTAACCAGCCTGATCATATTCTTTTTTCTTTGTTCCCTTTCTTTTCTCCCTGGTTTCGGGTCTCTTCTGATTTGTTTAGTGTACATTTTTCTGGGGTTGTTGTTACCCTTTTAGTATTTTGTTCTCTCATTCATCTATTCTCCTTTGGACAAAATGATAAGATGGAAACTCACCTCAAAAAAAGAAAAAGAGGCAGTACCAAATGCCAGAGACCTAATCAATACAAACATTAGTAAGATGTCAGAACTAGAGTTCAAAATGATGGTTATTAATATATTAGCTGGGCTTGAAAAAAAGCATAGAAGATACTAGAAAATCCCCTTCTGGAGAAATAAAAGAACTAAAATCTAACCAAGCTGAAATCAAAAAGGCTATTAATGAGGTGCAATAAAAAATGGAGGCTCTAACTGCTAGGATAAATGAGGCAGAAGAGACAATTAGTGATACAGAAGAACAAATGATGAAGAATAAAGAAGCTGAAAAAAAGAGAGATAAACAACTACTGGATCACGAGGGCAGAATTCGAGAGATAAGTGATACCAAAAAGTGCAACAACATTAGAATAATTAGGATTCCATAAGAAGAAAAAAGAGAGAGCAGGGCAGAAGGTATACTGGAGCAAATTATAGCAGAGAACTTCCCTAATGTGGGGAAGGAAACACATATCAAAATCCAGGAATCACAGAGAAGCCCCCTCAAAATCAATAAAAATAGGTCAACACCCTGACATCTAATAGTAAAACTCAAAAGTCTCAGAGACAAAGGGAAAATCCTGAAAGCAGCTCAGGACAAGAGGTCTGTTACCTATAATGGTAAAGGAAAGGACTGGTATGATATATTCAGAGCACTAAACGAGAAAAATATGCAGCCAAGAGTACTGTTTCCAGCTAGGCTGTCATTGAAAATAGAAGGAGAGATAAAAAGCTTCTAGGACAAACAAAAACCAAAGGAATTTGCAAACATGAAATCAGCCCTACAAGAAATATTGAAAGGGGTCCTCAAAGCAAAGAAAGAGCCTAAAAGTAACATAGACCAGAAAGGAACAGAGACAATATACAGTAACAGTCACCTTACAGGCAATACAATGGCACTAATTTCATATCTTTCAATACTGACCCGGAACGTAAATGGGCTAAATGCCCCAATCAAAAGACACAGGGTATCAGATTGCATAAAAAAACAAGACCCATCGATATGCTGTCTGCAAGAGACTCATTTTAGACCCGAAGACACCTCCAGATTGAAAGTGAGGGGGTGGAAAACCATTTACCATGCTAATGGACATCAAAAGAAAGGTGGGGTGGCAACCCTTATATCACACAAATTAGATTTTAAACCAAAGACTGTAATAAGAGATGAGAAAGGACACTATATCCTACTTAAAGGGTCTATCCAACAAGAAGATCTAACCATTGTAAATATCTATGCCCCTAATATGGGAGCAGCCAATTATATAAGCCAATTAATAACAAAATCAAGCAGGAAGGGAAGAATGAAGGGGAGTAAGTCGGAGGGGGAGAGGAACCATGAGAGATGATGGACTCTGAAAAACAAACTGAGGGTTCTAGAGGGGAGGGGGATGGGGGGATGGGTTAGCCTGGTGATGGGTATTAAGGAGGGCACATTCTGCGTGGAGCACTGGGTGTTATGCACAAACAATGAATCATGGAACACTACATCAAGAACTAATGATGTAATGTATGGTGATTAACATAACAATAAAAAAATAAAAAAAAAAACAAAATCAAAGAAACACATCAACAACAATACATTAAGAGTAGGGGACTTTAACACCCGCCTCACTGAAATGGACAGATCATCTAAGCAAAAGATCAACAAGGAAAAAAAGGTTTTAAATGACACAGTGGATCAGGTGGACTTCACAGATATATTCAGAACATTCCATCCCAAAGCAACAGAATACACATTCTTCTCTAGTGCACGTGGAACATTCTGCAGAACAGATCACATCCTAGGTCACAAATCAGGTCTCAACTGGTACCAAAAGATTGGGATCATTGCCTGCATATCTTCAGATCACAGTGCTTTGAAACTAGAACTCAATCACAAGAGGAAATTGAGAAAGAACTCAAATACATGGAGGCTAAAGAGCATCCTACTAAAGAATGAATGGGTCCACCAGGAAATTAAAGAAGAATTAAAAAAATCATGGAAACAAATTAAAATGAAAACACAACTGTTCAAAATCTTTGGGATGCAACAAAGGCAGTCCTAAGAGGAAAGTATATAGCAATACAAGCCTTTCTCAAGAAACAGGAAAGGTCTCAAATATACAACCTAACCCTACACCTAAAGGAGCTGGAGAAACAACAGTGAATAAAGCCTAAACCCAGCAGGAGAAGAGAAATAGTAAAGATCAGAGCAGAAATCAATGAAATAGAAACCAAAAGAACTGTAGAACAAATCAATGAAACTAGGAGCTGGTTCTTTGAAAGAATGAACAAGATTGATAAACCCCTGGCCAGACCTATCAAAAAGAAAAGAGAAATGACCCAAATAAATAAAATCATGAATGAAAGAGGAGAGATCACAACCAACATCAAAGAAATACAAACAATTATAAGAACATATTATGAGCAAATATATGCCAGCAAATTAGATAATCTGGAAAAAATGGATACATTCCTAGAGATGTATAAACTACCAAAACTGAACCAGGAAGAAATAGAAAACCTGGACAGACCTATAACCACTAAGGAAATTGAAGCAGTCATCAAAAATCTCTCAGCAAACAAAAGCTCAGGGCCAGATGGCTTCCCAGGGGAATTTTACCAAACATTTAAAGAAGAATTAACACCTATTCTTCAGAAACTGTTCCAAAAAATAGAAATGGAAGTAAAACTTCCAAACTCGTTTTATGAGGCCACCATTACCTTGATCCCAAAACCAGACAAAGACCCCATCAGAAAGGAGAATTACAGACCAATATCCCTGATGAACTTGGATGTAAAAATTCTCACCAAAATACTAGCCAATAGGATCCAACAGTACATTAAAAGGATTATTCACCACAACCGAGTGGGCTGCAAAGTTGGTTCAATATCCACAAATCAATCAATGTGATAAAATACATTAAGAAGAGAAAGAACAAGAACCATATGATCCTCTCAATAGATGCAGAAAAAGCATTTGACAAAGTACAGCATCCATTCTTGATTAAAACTCTCCACAGTGTAGGGATAGAGGGTACATACCTCAATATCATAAAAGCCATCTATGAAAAACACACAGTGAATATCATACTCAATGGGGAAAAACTGACAGCTTTTCCCCTAAGGTCAGGAACACAGTAGGGATGTCCACTATCACCACTGCTATTCAACATAGTGCTAGAAGTCCTAGCCTCAGCAATCGGACAACAAAAAGAAATAAAAGCATCCGAATCGGCAAAGAAGTCAAACTCTCACTCTTTGCAGATGATATGATACTTTATGTGGAAAACCCAAAAGACTCCACCCCAAAACTGCTAGAACTCATACAGGAATTCAGTAAAGTGGCAGGATATAAAATCAGTGCACAGAAATCAGTGGCATTCCTATACACCAACAACAAGACAGAAGAGAGACAAATTAAGGAGTCGATTCCATTTACAACTGCACCCAAAACCATAAGACACCTAGGAACAAATCTAACCAAAGAGGCAAAGAATCTGTACTCAGAAAATGATAAAATACTCATGAAAGAAATTGAGGAAGACACAAAGAAATGGAAAAACGTTCCATGCTCATGGATTGGAAGAACAAATATTGTGAAGATGTCAATGCTACCTAGAGTAATCTACACATTTAACGCAATCCCTATCAAAATACCATCCACGTTTTTCAAAGAAATGGAACAAATAATCCTAAAATTTATATGGAACCAGAAAAGACCCCGAATATCCAGGGGAATGTTGAAAAAGAAAAGCAAACTGGTGGCATCACAATTCCAGACTTCAAGCTCTATTACAAAGCTGTCATCATCAAGACAGTATCGTAGTGGCAGAAAAAAAAGACACATAGATCAATGGAACAGAATAGAGAGCCCAGAAATGGACCCTCAACTCTATAGCCAACTAATAGACTAATGACTCAACAAAGCAGGAAAGAATATCCAATGGAAAAAAGACAGTCTCTTTCAACAAATGGTGTTGGGAAAACTGCACAGGCACATGTAGAAGAATGAAACTGAAACATTTCCTTACAACATACACAAAAATAGACTCAAACTGGATGAAAGATCCAAATGTGAGAAAGGAATCCATCCAAATCCCTGAGGAAAACACAGGCAGCAACCTATATGACCTCAGCCGCAGCAACTTCTTCCTAGAAACATCGACAAAGGCAAGAGAAACTGGGTGATGGACACTGGAGAGGGTATGTAGTATGGTGAGGGCTGTGAATTGTGTAAGACTGATGAGTCACAGACCTGTACTATACCCCTGACACAAATAATACATTATATGTTAATAAAAATATTAAAATAATAATAATAAAAATAAACTTTGAAAAAGCTTTGATACTAGGGCTAAAATCTTACTCTAGAAAAAAAGATGTGATAATCGACAGTCTCTAATTTACAGGAATTGTCCATGAACTACCCAGTTAGTATCATCAGTGATTAAGAAAAAGAGGCAAACCCTCTATATGAACATTTGTAAATGTTTTCAGTCAAATGTGGGGAAATGGTGTCAATGAAACACAGAATTTAGTACTTGTACCAGATACGTGACTCAGACAAATGCAAAATTATACCTTAGAGAAAATAATCTGCTTTATGCCTATTGGTGGGAGAAGGAAACTGGGGTTGGGCGAGCATTGAAAGAGACTCTTGTGTGAAACCAGGCAGAAAATTAAATGGGAAATTAAAAGAAGATATTGGTCAGAACTGCTGGGAAATTTATTCAAAAAGACTATTCTAATAGGGCTATCTCTTTCTAAACTAGAAATAAAACATTGAATTTAGCTCTCCCTGGTTACAAAGAAACTTTAGTATAGTCTATTATATTAAGGACTAGGCTCATTTAGCAAATGAAACCTTAAGAAAATAAAAACAATAAAACAAAATTAATAAAAACAATATAAACAAAAAGTGATATGAATGCATACCTACAAGAATGCACACAAGTATTAAAAGAAAATGTTCAAATAGTTCAAAATATAGGATTAACCATAATAGTTGTATGAGTAGTGCCAGCTGTGAAAATTATTAAGAATTCACATATTTTAATGGAAATCTATATTTATATTATGAATATAAAAGTAACCAAACTCTCCTTTATTCTTTTTTTTTAAGGAATTATTTATTATTTATTTTGAGAGAGTGAGAATGAGAGAGAGAGAGTACATGAGAGGGGGGAGGGTCAGAGGGAGAAGCAGACTCTGGGCTGAGCAGGGAACCCGATGCGGGACTCGACCCCGGGACTCCAGGATCATGACCTGAGCCGAAGGCAGTTGCTTAACCAACTGAGCCACGCAGGCGCCCTCTCCTTTATTCTTTTTCACTTGAATTTCTGCAGTTATTACACTTTGTTTTTCTTTATCTGACTCTATAAAATGATATTCACCAAATAGAAACTATCAGACCCAATATAATGTATTAGATGTATCTATCTCCAAAATAGGAATATACTAGCCATTGGTATTAGCCTATTAGCCAGAAAAATCCTGACAAATATTGGAACCATCTTTCTATCCATTCATTCCACTGACAAGACACCTGCTGAAATTTCTATACTGTTAGAGGGATAACCAACATAACATCTCACTCCTTTCTGATAATCAAATTTCTTTTTTTTTAAGATTTTATTTATTTATTTGAGAGAGAGAGAATGAGAGAGAGAGAGAGAGCACATATGGGGGAGGGTCAGAGGGCGAAGCGGACTCCCTGCTAAGCAGGGAGCCCGATGTGGGACTTGATCCAGGGACTCCAGGATCATGATCTGAGCCGAAGGCAGTCGCTTAACCAACTGAGCCATCCAGGCGCCCTCTGATAATCAAATTTCTGTATTAATGCCCACCATCCCCTTCTTCCAGAGGCATTCTTTCTTTCTCTAGCCATAATATTAGCATTAAAAATCAGAAACATACTTAGACATGCCAAAACAACATGACCATGTTTATATTTTAAGCCTCTGACCTGAACACTTTTCAACGTGATTTTATAAGCTAATCTGGTCCATTACAATTCAAGTGTCAGGCTGATTGCTGTGCCCAGTTACTGACCTCAGTAAGAGGCTTTACAGATTTTCAATGCTGATAACAATCTCTCAATAGGCCTTATTTCAACCACCTAAGGCAAGCAGGTCCCAGGGAACCACTAATAATTGCAGATCTCCTTTCTCACAGCTAATTTAGAAGCCCAAAGTTTACAGACAACTTTCATTCCTATTTACGAGTTTTATTGTGTATTTTTTCCACACAGTTTCAAAATGGGGAGGTCACACTCCTTTAAGTTGGGAAAACTTAAATAGCAGTCAGAATTTTCCCCAAATATACATATAAAGTTTGATTCATTTACAACCCTTGATTTTTCAAAGACAGTCTTGTTATCATGAAAAGAGTTGACAGGTTGCCTGGGTGGCTAAGTCGGTTAAGCGTCTGCCCTTGGCTCAGGTCATGATCTCAGGGTCCTGGGACAGAGTCCCGCATTGGGCTCCCTGCTCAGCGGGGAGCCTGCTTCTCTCTCTGCCCCTCTCCCCGGTGGTTCTCTCTCTCTCATGTGCACACAAAAATAAATAAATAAAAATACTTTTAAAAAGAAAGAAAGAAAGAAAGAAAAAGAAAGAAAGAAAGAAAGAAAGAAAGAAAGAAAGAAAGAAAGAAAGAAAAGAAAAGAAAAGAAAAGAAAAGAAAAGAAAAGAGAAAAGAAAAGAAAAGAAAAGAAAAAACAGTTGACAAAAATCCTGTCTAGGCAGATCAATATAACAAAGTTATCAGCTCCTGGTGGGTAGGGTCATGTGTGTTTTATGATTTCTGTTATATCTTTACATATAAAAAGTGCCTGGCACAGAGGTGTCAATAAATATTTAATAAATCGATGGATAAATAAATTTCAGTCTTTATCTGCCATGAACTCAGCACTTGATTTCTGCCTCAATGTTAGACTACATTAGACCCCATATGACCCTATCTTCACTTCTGAATTGCTAGCTATCAGCAGCAGATGTTTCTCATAGTACATCTCAGTATTTAATAATCCTCAGATTAATTTAACTTGTGTCTTTTCCCCGACTGATTTTCACAGTGCTGTACACATTAGTAGATGCCAAACAAATGGTTGCTGATAAATCTGAATGAACATATGATATCTCTGATGGGCTGAGAGTTGTTAGGCTTGTGAACATATCCTTTAGACTGTGAGTTCCATTTGTCTCTCTTTCTTTTTGTTACTGTCCTCAGTCCATAAGTGATGATCAGTAAGTATTGGCTGTTTTATTAAGAGCCATCTAAAGTTATTTAATATATTCCTACTTTTAAAAAAATTTGCTCTTCTTACCTAAACTAACACAGATAGGTAGTTTGCTTTCTTTTTTTTTTTTTCTTTAAAGATTTTCTTTATTTATTTGAGAGAGCGAGCAGGAGGGAGAGGGAGAGAGAATCAAGCAGACTCCACGCTGACTGCAGAGCCCAACAGGGGGCTCGATCCCATGACCCTGAGATCATGACCTGAGCTGAGATCAAGAGTCGACATTTAACTGACTGAGCCACCCAGGTGCCCTGGTAGTTTGCTTTCTAACAGCATTTCCTGATTTTATAAAGTTATCCTGATTCTGTACCATTGAGGCAATTATCATATTATTTTTTTATTTAAATTCAATTAGCCAACATATAGTACATCATTAGTTTTTGATGTAATGTTCAATGATTCATTAGTTGTGTATTAGCATAGTATTTTAAGCTATGTATAGTATGTATTATAATTTTTGTATTTTATATATTGTATATTTTGTATTATTATTGTATTATTATTACAGCATTATACTTTTTTTCTTGCTTCCTATTAACTTTATGTAAACTGTTTCTCCTCTAGCCCAGAAACTCAACATGACATATTTCATTTTCAAAGTGAGTATGAACCAACATGATATATATGTTTCATATCTTTCACACTGAAGGTTTTAACCTAATTTACCATCACTCTAGGCAGCAGAAACTGAAATAAATTATATGCCAAAGATAAACACTACTATGTTTTCTTTTTTTTTTTAAAGATTTTATTTATTTATTTGACAGAGAGAGAGACACAGCGAGAGAGGGAACACAAGCAGAGGGAGTGGGAGAGGGAGAAGCAGGCCTCCCGCCGAGCAGGAAGCCCCATGCCGGGCTCGATCCCAGGACCCTGGGATCATGAACTGAGCTGTAAGTAGACACTTAACGACTGAGCCACCCAGGTGCCCCAAACACTATTATGTTAAATGAAGAGATGAAAAAAGTTCTATGAGCTCATACACGATATGCATAAAAACAGTAAGCAGTTATACAGGATGACTATGACACCCAAGAAAATAGAAAATATAAAAATAAATCCTCAAAATCATAGTATAAGGTCAAATCTGTCAAATGAATTAAGATGGATAGGACTGTCACACATTAACATGCAGACATGACAATGATTTTAAAGCTATAGCAGCATATGTTATGCACTGAAAACTGAACACAATGTAATTTTGTGTTTTGATGGGGGGCAAGAGAATCTCAGTATTTTGCTCTAAAAGTGTAAAATTGCAATACAACAAAAAGAATTCAGTCTTTTCTTTGTAAATTAATTCCATTTAAGGTGCAAGGAACACTTCACAGCTTTTGCAGTTTAGGTTCAGATGATAAAAAATTTTAGTTTGTTATAGGACAGTATTTTTAAATGGGCTACTTGTAATTTATTATAACATTGCTGTAGTATATTCTGTGGGTATCTGCAAGTGTGTGTATATGTGTGTGTACAATTTGTTTTCTCACTGGGAATAGGTATATTTATTCACATTTTTATTTTTAAATTAATTATCTCAATTTTGAAAGTTTTTGTGTAATAAAGTTATGATATGCCAAATTTGATAAAATTTTCAAGTAAAATCACTACATATTTTTACCAAATCATATAATTTCATCCTTTTTCATTGTCTACTTCACATTTTTGTTCACTAAACCAACATTACTATACATATTTGGGAGAATTACACCTTTTCTTTCTATGAAGAAACAGATGATTTGCATAATTGAAATAACTACACCTTCAGATCATTTGCATGTTATCGAGTATTATACTAAGTATTTTGTATACCTTTTCCAATGATGCAAAAGTAGGTGACATGATTCTATTGTCTCAGTTAAGTGAACCAAGATTGTATAGCTATTACTTTACAGGGTTGAGTTTCAAATTTGTGTTGTCCTGACTGACTCCTCTGCAGGAGCTTCTTTTCAGTTCAAATCGGGAGCCTCTGACCAGAATTGATGGCAGCCCTCTCCCATTCTATTCTGTTTGACTATCTGAGTCAAATACAAGCAGGGTACTCCTAAAATCTTCCTTCCTCAAAATGATTTAACTTTCATATATTTATACCTATATATAGAGAGAGAGACCAAGAGAGAACATCATTATGAATAACTAAAACATCCAGGGTGGTAACCCTAGAGAGTGAATTGCTATATTTTTGTTCCAGACTCCTAATAGGAAGGGTCCTATATGTTTCTTTGTTTCCTCCCAGAAAGAATATAACTTTCAGATCAGTGGCCCTCTGAAATCATCACCACCACAATGCAAGATTATAATCGCAATGTTTCTTTTAGTTACATGTTTTCAAACATCTTCCCCTAGAATGCAGGCACTTGGGGGTTCAGCTTTGGAACTGTCTCCTCCGCCCTTTTTGTTCCACAGTTGCCTCAGGAGGTAACTAACAGAAAGAATGTGTAAGTTACAAGGTCAATATCTTCCTCTCCACAAACCACCAATTGATTAAATGTCTACTCCTGCGTACATTTCTATTGTAGTGAATGAAAAGGAGAAAGGTCACTGAGAGCACTGAGAGCACTCATGCTAATATCTAGAATGGGGGTGGCAGTGAGTGGTGAGACCCAGAAAAATAAAGGTAGAGTTAATAAAATTTCTTCCACAACATTTTTTGCTAATGCATTACTAATTTTAATGTAGAAAAGAAGTTCATTAGTTTGTTACCAACACTGTTTTCAAAAAGGAGTTAAGTGACATGTAATACAAAAGACAGTCATTACTTAGGAAACTTTTGGTTAGTTTATCGCTCCATAAGCTAGGATGTTATCACTGATGTGGGAAACAAAGGCAAAAGAAAAACCAAATTTCCTTACTACATACAGCCCATTCACGAGTCCTTGAGACAAGCAGAGTGACATTCCTCTAGGAACTCAGCTGCCTCGACATTACTACTTTGCTAAGGGCAAAAGGCATCCTTAGCCTGACCCCCAGGATCCTATACGTCTACTTTAACATATAAAAATTCCTTTGGAAACTTCCTTAATTCTACCTCCCCAAGATACATGTTAGCAATCATCTCTCAAGCATATGACCCACTGATATACATCTGAAGAGTCTCATGATTGAGTTTTTACTAACCAGTAATAAATGACCTTTTCCTAACAATAGCTAGCCAGCCCCCTTGGGATCCTGGGAACCTTGTTTCCAAAACACCTGGGAGACTTACGCTATCCCTCACCCCCTCCCAACTTGAACGTATATAACGGGCCACCCCTCATGGCCCCGGTGCAGCTCTTTCTGCCCACGGGTCCTGTCCCTGTGCTTTCATAAAACCACCTTTTTGCGCCAAAGATGCCTCAATTCTTTCTTGCCCATCTGCTTCGAACCCTAACATCTTTCCTACATCAATCACCATCAACATTCTGATACGTTAAGCAGCAGGTCAAATTACTACTCTCTATTTTATTTTGTTCATCTGGAAAATGGGAAAAAGTTGCCATTGTAGGGGCCAAGGGCAGGCTGCCCCCAGATGGGCTACTTTGGCATGAACATTATTTTGAGTTAAAAGTAATCAAAACCCAGCAGGGGCGTCTGGGCAGCTCAGTCTGTTAAGCATCTGACTTCGGCTCAGGTCATGATCTCAGGGTCCTGGGATCAAGCCCCTCCACAAGCTGTGGGATGAGCCCAAGGACGAGCCACACGTCACCATAAGCAGGGAGTCTGCTTGTCCCTCTCCCTCTGCCTCTCCTCCTGCTTGTGCTCTCTCTGTCTCTCGCTCTCAAATGAACAAAATCTTAAAGAAAAAAAAAGTAATCAAAACCCAGCAGTTGCAGGAAAAGCTCTCTTTCTGGTCCTCAAATGCCCAGGTTGACACCAGAAAAGAGGGTCTGTACCAGGAAGAGAACTATTAACCAAGAGACTTCTCTTTACCTAAGAACCATACCTGCATAATAGGGCAACTTTTGTTTCTCAAAACATCTCCTTTCACCTTCCTGCTAATAGCCTTCCCCCTGTTGTGTCCTCAGACCCCACCCCTCTCCTTAGCTCGTATAAACTTTGTGTTGTCTCATTGTCTTTGGAATTTCATGTGTGTGTAGATTCGCTGTATGGCACCTATTACATTTGATTTTGTCCTATTAATCTTTCTCATGTCAATTTGATTCTTAGCCCAGCTAGAAGGACCTCATAAGGCAGAGGAAGGTCTTCCTCCCTGACACTACCTACTCATAAAATCATTAATAAATATAAGGGAATTGAATACACTTCAGGTCTAGTTAATTTACACACCTCACTGTGAAGGTTATGATCCCTCTCTGCAATTTAAAACCTGATGCCATCCTGAGAGTATCTTTCAACGGTGACTTCTGGGCTTTTCGCATCATTTCAATTTGTTCTTAGCTACACTTTACAGAGTTTGTTTCCTCCACACTCCTACAGCTAAGACTTAAAATGGGAGCCCAAATTGATGGATGAAAAACAGAGTAAGGTCTGACAATGAGGCCACAGCTACTTTTGATGTCTCATTAGCTCCTCTAATTGCAAAAAAAGCCTTGCATGGGTATACCTTCAGGATGAATGAACACACTGGTACTCATAGAAAGTTTTCCAAACAGGAATCAAGAATTCACTAAAGCCTAAGATCATTTAACCCCAGGCAGAGTTGAAAGTTAACCATTCATCACTTTCAATGGTATATAAAGACTGGCTGGCTTCCTTTATTTACTGCAGGGGGGAAAAATCACTGCAGAAATCCATAGAGCGTTTGTCTCTACCCATAAACATCAAGTCAGGGTGAGTCCTTGCAGACTAGAAAGTTTGCTCTGTCACAACTTTCTCCATAAATAGCTTTCTCAAGGAGAGTTATCAGAGATAGGGGTGAGAAAACAAATAATCAGAAATGAGGTGGTTTCATTAAAGGATTCAAGACTATCTTAAATTTTCTCCTCATAGGTATGTGAGGCATTGATAACCATTAGACTAGCTAAATGTAGGTTGTGGACCCATCTATGAAAGTAATGCACAGGCATAAGGAAGTGGAAATTTGAGGGTGGACACTGTTATCTAAAAATTTTTAAATGACCATTAGATTGAACTGAATAATGAAAACAACAACATCCTAGAAAGGGCTTTAGCTTGACTCATTTGGAAATTCACACACAAAATCCTGTAATTCACAAAACTCTATCAGTCCCCTAACTCTTAAAGCATGATGCAGTGGAGAAAGTGGGGAGCAAAGGGAGGCTGGCAGAACAAATATAATCTTCCATTTATATCTGGAAAGCTTTGCAACTTATTATTCATAAATGAGAAAATGTATCAGAAATCAACTGGGCACACATGCAGTCTGTTCTATGGGCCTAATGGTTTTATTTGTCTGGGTTTCTGCAAAAAAGTACTCAATTCCTGTTGCTATTCACCAAGAGTACATTTTCCTAAGCTGATGTTGAAAGAATCACATCTGTTACTCCCTCACCTACCTAAATCCTGTCTTTCTTATGTGGTCCCAAATGTATGATATTTCTGGTTCTCAAAATATATTCATGCAATAGGCACTTCACATGAAAGCATGGGATCAAACTCTTAATCTCCTCAAACAAAAATGCCCTTTAATATTTTTTTCACTCTGCCACTCATACATCCTGGAAAACAAATATGCACACAAAACAAAATAAAAGGTGATAAATGGCCACATGTTGCCAGTGTTTTTATGAGATCTACCCACATTAGACATTTGACATTTCATCTCACCTCTACTATTTATTGGACCCAAGAATCAATATTTATGTTATGTTAGATGATGTTTAACAAATCCTTGATGGAATCACTTTTTACAGAAACATTTCTGGAAATTGTGGGCCACCAGCTCCAATACAGTTATGTACTATCTGGTTTTTAGATGTTCATAAATCATAAGTTTAACATTCAAGACTTCACTGTGCCCTTAATCACAGTCTCCTTTTCCATGTGGATTAAATGAAGGCATTTAATAAAATTTATCTTGTCCTTCCACATTGATGAATTTTAATTATAACAAATATGGCATCGTGTTGTTTTTTTCCTCCAAGTATATCATTGCCCAGTTATATATAAAACATTAGTTATGGTGCTCTTGTCCACTGATAGACTTAAATAATGTTACTTGGAAAGCCAATATAAAGGTATTATATATCTCTTTTTATCTATATATGGTTATAACTTATAAGTAGAGTTTATAAAACCACCTCTTAGGAAATTATCTGTGTCTCAAATAGGGGTCTTATTATCTCAGGCAACAAGAAGCCTAGAGAAATGGACTTCAGGGATGATGTCGTTGTTTAAGAAAAGTCAAGTCTAGGGGCGCCTGGGTGGCTCAGTCATTAAGGGTCTGCCTTCGGCTCAGGTCATGATCCCAGGGTCTTGGGATCGAGCCCCACATCGGGCTCCCTGCTCTGCGGGAAGCCTGCTTCGCTTCTCCCTCTCCCACTCCTCCTGCTTGTGTTCCCTCTCTCACTGTGTCTCTCTCTGTCAAATAAATAAATAAAATCTTTAAAAAAAAAAAAAAAAGAAAAAGAAAAGTCAAGTCTACAATATTTTTCTAGCATCCTTCCCCGTAATGCTTATAAGATAACCTTTTAAGTCATAGTTGCAAGATGGCAGCTCCACCATCAAGCATCAAGCCTTTACTCAAGGCAGGAAGCTGAAAAAGGACACAGGGAAAAACAAGTTTAAGGGGGTATTGAGCCTGCCCCTTTCGTTAGAAAAATTACAGATTTTTTGAAAGCCCAATACACTTGATTTCTTTTCATATCTCACTGACCAGAACTTGGGTCATGTGGCCAGCCTAGTTGCAAAGAACCTTGGAAGAAGGGGGTATTTTTAACTAGACGCATGATAAAATGTGTCAGAAATAAACTGGGTAAACATGGTATTTCCTCTCTAGGCTTGATCATGTCATTCGTCCGGGTTTCTGCAAGAAAAGTACTTGTTGCTATACAAACATTTCTACCCAAAAGATAATTATAGTTAGTAAGAGAAGTGAATACTGGCCAGGCAACTGAAAAGGTCTGCGGGATGGATATGGAACTCAGACAAATGTCTAGGGAGATCTCTAGATTTCTTAAAAAATACCACAATTTTGAGTAAATACATTGCAGTTTGTGTGCAATTTTCCATTTCAGCAATAAGCCATATAATTTGCAATTCACTCTGCTAGGCACTACATACATTGTATAAGACATCTTTTTTTTTCTGCCATGAAGTAACTTATGCACTAGTAACACGGTTGGTGTATAGTGATTTCATAGTATACAAAACTTAATTATTTACGTGTGTGTGGAGAGAGAGAGAGAGAGAGACTGAGAGAGAAGTGAATGAGAGAGAGAGAGATCAATGGGAATTATAATCTTAGATGCCTTCGAAGGAACTGGTGGGTTCCACTCCACCATCTGGCTCAGCTTGCACTCTTTATTGTCAAGCTGAGGTCAGTGAAATGGGCTTCCTTATACCAAAAAAAGGAGAAGTTTAGAGGAATCTTAGAGTTCCTGAAATTCTCTCCAAAATTTTCTTTTTTGTTTTCTTAATTTCTACTTTTCTCTTCTCTTTCCTCTTGCCCTTTTTAATTCCCATCTTATATATTCTTGACTTGATAATGGCTAACTTTGACAGGTTCTATGACAGGCCTTCTGATTTATTTTTTCCATTCTGATCTGATGCTAATAATGAAGAAATGACTATGACCACCTCTCAACCTCCTTGGTTCAACTTTGTTTTATGGGTGGCCTATTCACAATTTTATCGGACCATAGACAGAGAAGGTGAGTAACTGATGAAAAGAAATTTCTTAAAGCTAAACTACCAAGGGACCACCTAAAAAGTAAGGTAGTAAAGTGCTCAATAGAAAAATAATCAGTTAGTAAAGCCAATTTATTTTGGCCTCATCAGCAACTTTACCGCAAATCATGTGGATTTATCTCATTCAATTTGGCTTCTCAGATATATTGGGCACTGACTATCATATCTTCTTAAAATGCCATCCTTTGTTAATTCCCACAGCCATTATATCTTCCTGAATTAACTGTCTCTCCATCTGTATATTTTTATTGATGTCTTTCTTTTATTTCATTCACCTCCAGGCTGTCTGTCCAGAAATGAAGTGCCTGCCGGGGTGGCTTTTAGTTGTGCTGGTGTGTACTTCTTTTGGAAGACCAGGCATTTATTTGCAGCCAGCATTCTATAGAAACTCTAGAGTTAACAGGGATCCCAGGGCATTTAAAATCCCAGATAGCAGGATCCCTAAAGCAATCCCTGCATAAAGGGCATTGAATTAAGTGGCTGAAAACTCCCATTTGTTTGAAGTGCTCTCCATGGAATCAGTTACATTACAGCTTGGAAATGTAATCTAGCAGGTAGTTGCTGAGCAACAAGGCCTGGAATCAGCTATGGATGAGATAGACTTCCATTAAACTTTATTAATGACTCCGTGGAGTATAGAATGCATTTATCATGAAACTGGATTCTAGTTCAAAATGTTAATAACAGTTTAGATTGGGTTATCTGCACTAATACTATTTTCATATTGCAAAAATAGTACTTGTTAAGGTATTTATTCATTCATTCACTCATTTATTTATTGTCTTGACCCAAAATATTTGGATATTGTGAATTGCAATTCAGTGTAAGACAACTGCAAGAAAATATAGGTTAGTAGGGACCAATATAAATTGGACCATTTGAACTCTATACCATTATAGCTCAATTAAAACTCTAAAAGAGGTAATTTCTCACAAAATTTTTCCCACACATATGGCTCAGAAAATAGTTTTTTGTTTTCTTAGTTACCTCACAATGTCTTTTGGATGAATACTTAGGGGTGAAAATGGTTTTAGTGTGTGGTAAATTTTATTTACATTAGTAAATGTTAAGTAGTAATTGTCAAAATTTTATTGAGTTTTCCCACAATTCCACTACACATGCCCTAATTTTCCCCCTGAAATTAGTGGTTATTTTTCCATTTAAGTGTGAAAAAATACAAAATTTTTGGTCATGGAATTTTATTTCCCAGGACCCAGAGGCTCTTGCATTTCTTCAATAATGTTTGGATAGTGTCAAGATCTCCCGGTTAGCCATTATATGCTCATAAATTCGCTAAAGCTAAAGTTTATCAAAGAGCAGTAGAAGGTTTACATGACCAGTTAATAATTAAAGAAATAGAAACAGGGGCACCTGGGTGGCTCAGTCAGTTGCATGTCCAACTCTTGGTTTTGGCTCGGGTTGTGATCTCGGGGTGGTGAGATCAAACCTTGCATGGGCCTTCACACTGGGCGTGAAGCCTGCTTGGGATTCTCTTTCTCCCTTTCCCTCTGCCCCACCCCTCACTCACTAGTGCTTTCTCTAAGATAAATACATAAAATCTTTTTTTTTATTTTAAAGAAATAAATCAGAAAGAAAGAAGGAATATTAGTCAATATTCTTGTATGCAAACAAGAGAAAACTACTCTGGTTATCTTAAGCAGAAAAATAAGTTATTGGAAGAGAATCAGAAAGTTCACAGACTACAGGAGACTATAGCAGCAGGTGGGAACAGACACTGAGGCACTGAGGGATCCAAGGTATAGCCAACATCATGCCTCAGAAATACTACTGATGCTCACCACCAAAGCTGCTCTTGCCATGCCCTCTGCACACCTCCAACGTGGCGCTGAGCTCTCCAGCCTCCAAAACCCCATACCTCACTGCCCCACTGCATTCAAAGATTCACTGCAGCTTCTACACATAGAATTTCCATTACATCTCTCAAGTCAGGGGCAAAGAATATAAAGGACAACCACTAAGCAATGCTATCAAATATCAGTCACCAGAAATACCAAGAGGGGATATATGTTGCAACATCCATTAGATTTCAGCTTTGGGGGTGCCTGGATGGCTCAGTCTGTCTGCCTTCAGCTCAGGTCATGATCCTGGAGACTTGAGATCTAGCCCCACATAAGGCTCCCTGCTCAGTAGGGAGCCTGCTTCTCCCTCTGCCCCCCCCCCACCTACTTGTACTCACTCTCTGTCTCCCAAATAAATAAATAAAATCTTTTAAAAAATAGATTTCAGTTATGTTGGAGGGGAAAATAGATTCGGGGAAATCCAAATGTTAAGTGTTCTTTTAATTTTTCTATCCCCTAAACACAGTGTATTTTTTCACAAAAGGAATTTAACATACCTAAGCAATTGTTCCTTTTATAACAAATGGAATAATGAAGTAATTAAGGTGGTATCTGCAAAGCTACTTTGACTTTCACCGTGGTTATGAGGAAATATTTAATCTTTGTTGATATTAACAGAAATCAAATTTAGGTTTTAGTATGTAATAAAGTTGAATTCCTTAAACCACTTTTCTTTTTGCAATCATGGAAACCATACTAGTTCTTTCAAATAACAGGTTTGACATTCACCCGCAATGCCATTAGCTACCACATAACACATAATCAGTTTAACTACTATGGATGCTTATTTATTATGTTGTCATAACCTCTTTTTCTCTCTGTGATTAGATAGCATTCTTTTCATGTTTTTTATTCCACATTTTCTCTAACTCTAATATGTAAGAGAATACTGTGCTTCAGAAGAGTAAAAGTAATCATGTAGTCATTGTGTAGCTCTCCTGATTGGTGAAAATTTTAATGTTTGTTCTATTAACTATAGGAAAATTCTTAGTTTTTTGAATCAATAGTAATTTTAATTTTGAATATAATTATAACATCCAATAATTGATATTCTGCATTGTGATTTAAGGAATGCATTTATAGTTCTATTGGTGCCCATTTTATGAATACCAAATGTATACACCAATAATAAAATGGGGAAGATAAAAATATATATTAAAGGTTAAACTGGAGGGGCGCCTGGGTGGCTCAGTTGGTTGAGCGACTGCCTTCGGCTCAGGTCATGATCCTGGAGTCCCGGAATCGAGTCCCACATCGGGCTCCCTGCTCAGTGGGGAATCTGCTTCTCCCTCTGACCTCTTACCTCTCGTGCTCTCCGTCTCTCATTCTCTCTTTCTCAAATAAATAAATAAAATCTTTAAAAAAAAAAGGTTAAACTAGAAGTGGATATGTATCTGCATTTTACACAAAAATAATATTTTAAAATTTTAAGAAACTCTGAGGAAGGAAAGATTTTTTCGTATGTAATATTAAATAAATATTTATGTATGTATATGTGTATATAAATATATTGTTTATGTGCAAGAAATTGTTCTAGGATTGTGAGACTTTATATATATAAATTATATATATTTATATATATTATATAAATTATATGTAATTTATATAATATACAAAAATATAATATATATAAATTTATATAATATATATTTTCCTTCACCTTTATAATTTGTTTCTTGCTTGCTAAAATTACTGATTAAACAGTTATCATAGATGATCATGAAGTAATTTTGTATTTTTCATCCTGAAGTAACTGCAATTGTCATTTGTTTTTAAAATAATTTTAACATTCTCAAATAATTTCTGTATAAAGTAGTGGTATTATCAAAAGGTAGCTTGTAATTGATAGCTAAATTAACTCTACATATGTACAAAGAAATAAACTGAAGAGCATTATCAGTATGAAAAAATATTAATATAATATTGCCTACCAACCATAGCCAGGGCTTACAAAATCTCTGTTGTTCTGATTAGCAAGAAAACAGTTTTTCTTTCTTTTCCTAAAGAAAGAAAACAGAGTGTGTGGCATCATAAGAAATAAATATACGTAGTAGTTACCTGATATAACTTTATCTGTCATGGCCCGTATCTGAACTTTCCATGTTAATAAAAAAAAAAGTCTATAACAAACTGTCTCACAGAGAGCATTTATTTGGATACCAAAAAGCACCATATGGTAGACTATCCACTGATGAGAATGCAAATGATCAATTGTGTTTTCTCACAGGCATTGACTGGTCTCTACTCATATTCTGCCATGTAGGGAAGGAATAAAACAACAGAACAATAACAACCACAGCTACAGCAAAGGTCCCTGCTCCTTACTTTGATCAACTGGTAAAAACCATCCCTTGATGATTTAATTGTAGTAATTTAAAGCTAATGATTTACAAGTTGAAGGGGCAAGTGTATATTATAATTGAGGAATAATGGCTAAGATATTCAACCTAGATTCCCAAGAACATGTTGCTTAATTTTAGACATAACTTTTCTGTGAAATTTCCAAATTCTCTGTTCCCTTGACAGTGAAACAAAACATCAATGAAAAGTGTAATCCATCTCAAAATCAGAAAAAGTACCTTTTAAATTTTTATTCATAGGATTCTGTGTGCCCTTAACTTACATATGTTCTTTATTTACATTAGTTTTCATAAAGGTGCTACAAGGAAATGTTTCTTTTTAATATTATCATCACTATTATTATTAATATAATTAACACTAAAGTGAGTGTCTGCTAAATGGACAGGTCATTTAATCTCTCACATGGGTTGAAAAACAAGAAAGTTGATTTGAAATCAAATTTTACCCTATATTTTATTTTTTAATTTTTTATTGTTATGTTAATCACCATACATTACATCATTAGTTTTTGATGTAGTGTTCCATGATTCATTGTTTGTGCATAACACCCAGTGCTCCATGTAGAATATGCCCTCTTTAATACCCATCACCAGGCTAACCCATCCCCCTACCCTCCTCCCGGGAAATGATGTTTTTATCCTATGCTTCATTTTTATTTCTCTCTATTGCTGCACACATAATTTCAAAGTCATTAATGAATGCTAATGTGTATAAACTCCAAAGGTTTATTACGGCTATCTGCATAACTCATACATAGCTACTATAGCAAAGAACTGAAATTTATACACAACTGTCTAAAATAGTTCTTTTAAAGTGCAGCAATCATTTTGTAATTTTATTATTTACTCAACTCATTTTAATGAACATACTTTTTAAAAATATTGATTTGCCAAACACTCTTCTAGGCACTGGGGTTGTAAAGGTATATAGCTAAGGGTAATAAATATAGACCATTTCCATTTTTGGCCCAGTCATAAAAGTTAGGTTTCTTTTTTTATCCCGAAAGGGAGATAAATGAAAATTGAAATGATCTTTTATTGCAATACCAGAAATAATGCAATGTCATCAAGCTGTTGATATATTTAACCAGTTGATGCAATTGCTCAGTTGATACTTAGTCCACTTAGTGGTTGAATCCAACTGATTTAAAACACAGTGAAGTTGCTGATATAGAAATACCTATACCCAAGAATTGATTAAGAAAACCTTCCAGATACTAAATCATTATGATTTTTATCTATTCTAGGCATTTGGCCTAAGTTCATCTTCCATACTGGATAGTATACCAGTGTCACAAGAATATTTTGAGAACAATATATTCTAAATCCCCATTTTACAGATGAGGAAACTGAAGCTCATATGAGTTTTGGTTCTTGCCAAGATCACATGGCCAGGAAGTAAGTAGCAGAGCTTGAATTTGAACTGAGATCTGCCCAACTATTGTTTTCCCCTGGCTATGGTAATATCCAATGCCCTTATAGTAAATATACTATGTTTATCATTTTTAGAGATGTTGAAACTGAAATCAGTATGCTATGACAAGCTAATTTCTTGATATGCTTTAAAATTATACAAATTGTCAATATACGTTAAATATCCACCCAAAGTACAAACACGTCTATCAATTTATCTAGCTGTGAACCTATATTTATATATCCATTTGCAGAGTTGTAATTATTTATCCTCACCCCCAACCCTGTCCCCAGAGGGTATTTTAAAGAGAACCTGTGGCAACAGAATGTGATTTTGAAGTAAGTAAATCTAGATTTGAATCCTGGCTCTATCACCTGTTAGTTAACAGGAAAACAAGATGTTAAATGAGGCAACATATCTCTAATACTTAGCCCAGGGGCTGCAAGAGTATATGTAATAACAAGGATTTTTCAAAAATGAAGTTGAATTCAGTCATGTGTCTGTAGCAACACAGAGCCTACGTCAAATGATATGACAAACTAATTTGGTGTCAAACACCTGATTTAGTTAAAAATTAATCCTTTTATTTTTTAAGGAAAAACTAACTTTTAGCTTCTGATTATTTTCACTGAATTTACTGAGGCTGCCTCTGAATTTACTGGGCCAGTGCCAATAGAAAGGTGGCAAGGCGACAGGAAATCCAATTAAAAGAATTAGATTTAATGGAGTTCTTGCTTTTCTAAAATGATTTATAGGCTACAATACTGGTGAATTATTTCCCTGTCAATTAGTGTTATTTCTCTTGAAACCTTTATTTAGAGAAACGGCAAGAAGTAATGGGCTATCTAGTATCATGTATTTGACATTTCAGTACTGGGTCAATGTGAATCTCAGTGAGACTGTTCATGGTGTTTCTTTGGTGGATGAAATTAAAGCAAAATGGTATACTGTATTTTGATTCTGTTTGTTGATATGCAAGTATTGAAACATTAGTCATCATTTGAAATCTGACCAAATTTCAGAGAATACATCATTTAACATGTCATTTGCTTATACACAAGAATAAATTAACTAGTTAGTTGAAATACCACTTTTAACCAGTCATTTTATATTTAAAAATCATAGTCTGACTTCAAGTTTCAGTAGTTGCTACTCCATTTCTATTTCAATTTAATTGTACTTCACAATATTTATACCACACATAGAAATATATACCTAGACACACCCACCCACAACTTCCATGTCAAGCTTGAGGTGATGTGGACATTGTAATTCTTAATTTGTGGCCTACCGAGAATTTTAATATGCATTGGCATTGCCCGATTGTAGTGTGCTGTGTGTTGTGCCGTGCCAACCTTAGTTTCTTGCTTTCCTTCACGATTATACAAATTTCAAATAAGATGTATTTATCCATACTCAGAAGCTGTTTATCTAGCCAGTGAGCTAGCTATCATCTGTCTATCATCTATCTCTCTATTCATCATTATTTAGCCATACCCCCAACCCTGGGTTCAGTGGTTATTCTTCAAAACTACGATAGTTGGCCAGCCTGAGCTTGAATATGCAAAGTTAAGGTTACTAGAAACTACCTCCTTGTTTTTCTATTTGTCTTCTTCATCTCTTCCCCTTAGGTCCCCGTTTCCCTTTCTGTTACTTCTCTTGGTTGTCAACTACTCCTCTATTATTTGTGCAGAAACTGATCAAGGGCCATCAGTGTTCTAATCTCCTTGCACAGCAGCTTACTATTACCTTCTATTTGCCCTAAGGCATTTAGGGCCTTTTAGGCATTTCCATATTCCCTTTCCTGTACTCTACACCTCAATTTTCTCAATTGCTGCTAGGCTAAGATTTCTTAACTTGTAATATTAGAAAACTGCCATTGTTCTGCATAGCTCCCATCTAAACTATGGAGAATCACACTTTTATAGCACAGCAGCCTAGTAATGAAAATCATTTGCAATGACTTTTTAAATGTTTCCCCAAATCATGCTCTTTTATTTGGATAAGTCATTTTGGTTACATAAGTGGCTCAGAAATGTGACATTATTTAGTTGCAGAGGGGTTTATTTTTTAACATTGCGGCAATTACATCCTAAAATAACTATTATTCAATCCATTCTGCCAGCCTTGGGAGACTAAGCAGATGTCAGATATTCTAAAATATCTGACTTTAGGTGAGTTTGGGATGTTACTGTGAAAGAGGCATTTTGAGATGTGTTATATAGGAGAATGCCAGTGAGCTGTGCACTTACATAATGATGGCAACAGCTCTCAGAGGGGCAATTTCAAGCATAATTGTCGGGTCTTGAAATAATACTATTTTAGAGCTAGATGAGGAAATTTAGAGCTCATCTCTCCTCTATTCATTTTTTTAATAAGGTGAGGAAACGAAGTGATCCAAATAATTAGAGGACCTGCCTGAGATCATGCATCTAATTAAAGGCACATCCTAGGAAGATCTCTGGACTTTAAATTATCATTCCAGTAAATTGGCTTTACTACATATCTTCCCACACTCATTCCACATTTACTGTTTTGAGAGAGAAGCCTGACAGCATATTTTAATAGAAAATGCGGGGATTTTCACGACAGGACAATCTGAATTTGAAACTTTTCTAGGCCCAAATATTCACTTGTATACGTAGCATCTTCCAGAATAACTGGAGTGATTCTTTCTTGCATCATCATTTTCCCCCATTCTACTGGACCATTCTCATCAGTATTCACACATGTTGTCATTTCTGTCATCAAAAAGGAAAATCATTTTTTTACTCGACATCTCTCTTCAGGTACTTTCCTCCCATTTCTTATACTGAAGTCATGGGAAAATTACGAAAACAGCATGGAAGAGTTGCTATACTATATCCAACTATATTCTTCCCATTCTCCTTTGGACTTACAGGCTCTCTATCTATCATTCCAATAACACAGCTCTTGTCAAGGTCACCATATCAGTTAACTATGTAACTGTAATATCTCTGGCATGTAATATCTGCATGTAATATCTCTGGCATCTGTCCATCAGAAGCAGTGCACCTAAGAGTCAGCTGATAGACACATGTGCTAGGCTGGACAGCTCTAAGCTGCAGATTAGGTGTGGGTCTGTCTCAAGGGAGCCTCATCCTCCTTGGACCAACAGGCTAACCAGACCTCATCCTGCTCGTAGTGATAGAGGAGGGCAAGACAAAAGCAATTATGCTTAACTCTTAAGAAACTAGTGCACTAGAACTCCCTTCTGTGTTCTATCAGCCAAAACAATGCTGAGTCCAAGGTCAGGGACATTTTGCCTCTGTGGGGAGAACTGAAGAGTCACAAGGCAAGTACAAGGACAGAGACCAGGGTGAAGAACTGGGTACAAGATATTAATGTTAGCACACCACTGTCACTGATGAGCTCCGTAGTACTAAATCAAGTGGCCAAATACAAGTGCTCATCTGTTATGAATACTCAGCAACACATGACACAGTTAACACTACTTCTACCCTGAAACTGTTTTTCCCTTGGCTTTTAATTCACCCCATACTCTTAGTGTTCCCTCTCCCCTCTCACTGGCTTTTCCTTCTATACTTGTTGGTACTTCCTCATCATGTTTACATTGGATTACCCCAGGGATTAATCTGGGGAGATTTTCTCCTTGCTTTTTATACCTACTCTTGTTGATCTCACCCATGGGCGTGGCTTAAACACCATCTATAATACTTAACATTATTGAACTGTACATTTTTAAAGGGTTAAGATGCTAAATTTTATGTTATATATTTTTTCACCACAGTTAATAAAAACAAATAAAACAAAACCTATCTATAGATGGATAAATCACAAGTCTGTATATTTTTTTATTTAAATTTTAGTTAGTGAACATAGAGTGCAATATTGGTTTCTGGAATAGAATTCAGTGGTTCTTCACTTACAACACCCAGTGCTCAACATAACAAGTGCCCTCTTTAATACCCATCACCCATCTAGCCCATCCTACACCCACCTCCCTCCAGCAACCCTCAGTTTGTTCTCTTTCATTAAGAGTCTCTTATGGCTTATTTCCCTCTCTCCTTTTTTTTCCTTCCCCCGTTCCCATATGTCCATCTGTTTTCTTTCTTAAATTCCACATATGAGTGAGATCATATGGTATTTGTTTTTCTCTGACTTATTTTGCTTAGCATAATATACTCTAGCTCCATCCACATTGTTGCAAATGGCAAGATTTCATTCTTTTTGATGGCTGAGAAATATTCCTGTGTGTGTGTGTGTGTGTGTGTGTGTGTGTGTGTGTGTGTGTATACATCGTATATCCATTCATCATTGGGGTTCTCTCCATAGTTTGGCTATTGTTGATAATGCTGCTATAAATACTGGGGTGTAATGATCTCAGGGTCTTGAGATTGAGCTCCACATTGCACTCTGTGCTCAGTGGGGAGTCTGCTCGAGATCTCTCTCTCCCTCTCCTTTTATGCCTCCACCCCCATGTTCTCTGTCTAAAATAAATATATCTTTTAAAAAAACACATCAGGGTGCATGTACCCCTTCAAATCTGTATTTTTGTACCTTTTGGGTAAATACCTAGTAGTGCAATTGCTGGATCATATGGTATTTCTATTTTTAACCTTTTGAGGAACCTCCAAACTGTTCTCCAGAGTGGCTGCACCAGTTTGCATTCCCACCCAGAGTGCAAGAGGGTTTCCCTTTCTCCACATCCTTGCCAACACCTGTTGTTTCTTGTGTTATTAATTTTAGCCATTCTGACCAGTACACAGTTTATGTCTTTAGTTTGTATGTCTCCCCTTAAAGTTCAATGTCATATAACCAAATATATCCATAAGTCTAACAGAAATATGAAACCTGATATATCCATAGCCAAACTACCAATCTTCTCCCTCACCCCCACACCGACACAAATATACCCTTGTGGGTATTTCTTCCATCTGCATACTTCCAACTGCATACTTCTTGCTGCTTAGGCACAAACCTTTCTGGTCATCCTTGCCTCTACCCTTTCTCCTATATCCCATACCCAATCT